>NC_051156.1:1787531-1927530 GCF_013339745.2 Dermacentor silvarum
ATCTGTGAGAGACACATGTTTGGCGTCTTGCTTATTGACGCATTATATACACTGACGTTTGCTTAAATACGTAGATTTATTGGAAACTCATACGTATTCTTAAATATCTTATTGCGAGATTTTGTGTATACAAGCAGTGAACTTTGTTTCCAGCGACTCTTTTTTTGCCCTTTAGCGAGTTGTATCTTCGCATTTGTATATTCCCTTCTATCTTCGCATTTCTAATATATATTTTGCAGAACTCCCACTTTTTATTTGTACTCACTGCTGCGAGTAATATCTCGGTGTAATTACAATACACGACGAATTACAGCTGCTCCTGCGCAATCGATTACAACGAGGGATAGCATCATTGAGGTTTCTTCCTGGCCGTTGCATATGTAGAAAAATGGAAACAAGGTTCTTGAATGACAAAGATTCATCAAAATATTTGTCCTCAACTTATTCATTTCATGGCCTTTACATTTTTTCATATAAGCTGAATCCACTGATTTGCTGGTTTCGAACTGATATTGGCCCTTTTCGCGGTGATCCCGTGGGACCTGCCATATTTGGTCACGTGGTGACGCGTTCATTGCTTGCCTCAACTGCCTCCGTTGCCTCCTTGTTTACAATGGAAGTGTGTGACGCCGGCGCGGCATAGAAAACCTCTGTTTTCGGAGATATCGTAGACGGTGACTAGGTGGATGACACGAAGCTTTGATCACCTGCAGCTTCAGATAACATGCAAAAGCGCTTTCGGTGCTGATTAAGCTATGTCCAAACGGCGCAAGCAGTGTATATGGTGCTTCTTCTAAAAGCGGGGCTAAATATGCATTCCAAGCTTTGCGATTAGGAATTCAGTCAGGATTAGTGTGTTTTGCTCTTTGTTCTTTATTCGGCAAATATTTTGAAGCAGTGGCTTGTCAGTTTCTGACTCAGTGAAGTTCCTTGGTGCGGCCACTATCTGATTATTAAAGCGAAGCTTTGTACCTCTACCAGCCAAGGGTTCTGTCGTGTCCGTCGTTGTAAGCAAAAAACGATCCCGACGAACCGCTAACAATTGCAGGTATATATCAGTATAGCTTACTTGAATTCAGGCATTCAGCGTACAACTAAGCACTCGTTTTTCGCAAGAAAAACCACAAAACAAGCTTCAAAGTGATGAGCCAACATGATGGATGATAAGGGCTGCGGGCAAACAACGGAAACAGGCTCGGCGCGGTCCGTAAGATTAGATTGCAGCTGTTGCAAAGCTTATGCAGCTGCTTGAAAGAGGGTTGACGTCATTCGAAACCCTTCCATTTCGTCTTGGAAGAGTTAGCACTCGTGTGCTTCACCAATGCAAAACAACCAACCACCATTCGCGGAACGTGCATTGATTTAACCTTGGCAAAGAATGTAACTACAGTGAAAACTGAAAATTTTAGTGTATATCACACCGATCATAAAGCAGTGGTGAACATTGTTGTGAAGTAAATAATAATAAAGGCCGTGGTTAAAGTTACGTTGTAGTGTGTGAAATATCAAGTGCGCCGCAGTCACCGTGAGGGTGGCGTAAAAAGCTTCGCTTTCCAACCACCTTCACAGGGTGGATTGGCGGGCAATTTTTTTTCTGCCTAATCGCTCGCGGGTGTGCTCAGTTCTGAATCCGATAGATTTGTTCTTGCTGCGCACAAGGCTTGAAACGTAGCTGTTTTGTACATTGTAATACCTTGTAGCAAATATATATTACAGCTAGTAACTTGCTTACTCTAGTGGACCATCACGAAACATTCAGCTTCGACCATTGGTGCGCCATAGGTGTAGTCCGTCATTTATTGTGCGTATACAGTACGCACATATTCAAGTGTGCGTGCATTCACTTATTCTTGATACGTCGGCGATAGAGTGGGCGTAAGTTTTCCTGCATTTGGACAGATGTGTATAGATAACGTGTGCGAAACTTACTATGACAGGAAGCGGCGCTACTCCCTTTGTTATTGTTTAACGAGTGGTACTCACTCTTGCCGACGTTCTGGGGATGAAGGTTAGTGATACAAGGTTCTTTGAAGGTTAGCGATACAAGGCTGGCGGATGAGCAAATTTCTGTATCCTCGCGGAAAGCCGTACATCTCGAAGTTTCGGTAACACGTTCGGGCAGTTGCAGCAGAGATCCGCGAACTTCGCCACACAGATTCATTCTATTCCTTAACATGCCAGTGACTATTTTTGCAGCCAATTACTGCACACGTCTTCAATCCACATTATTCAATCTAGCATGATTGGAGCACAGTGTGTTAGTGAAAACTCAGTTGCATTTCCGACAGCTGATCGCACAAAAGCAAGGTAGAAGCGGTAATGGTTTCGTATGCGTGCGCGGTCGCTGAGGAGAGTTATGGCGCGCCGCCGTGAGTGCCATCTCGTTTCTCTAAAACAAAACTGCTCCGCGAAAAGGGGCAATAGTTCTAAAGTTCATGTGATGTTTTCTTACTTATTAATTAGACAAAAAAAAAAAACACGGAAGCATTGATATCAGTTATTTCTGCCACAATTTTTGGGGCATGCGAATATATTCTTTTATGAAAACATACATATTTTAATGGACAGTGCATAGCTTTGAATAATTCGTTTGCAGCATATAATATACAATGAAATTGGCAATGCATTTATTATTCATGCATTTGATCCCACGACAAATTCTATAAGGAGGAGGCCGCGCTGCAACCTGAGCCCCCCCCGAACAAAATTTCTGGCTACGCCACTGCTAGATGGTGGATGGGGTCCAGCATCTTCAACGCGTTTGGGGTGGCTGACTGATAAATTATGGCCCCGTAGTCTAGGCGTGTTCGTATGAGGCTTTTATACAAGTTTAACAGACACTTTCTGTCACTACCCCATGTAGTGCGTGACAACACTTTTAAAATATTCATTGTTTTCATGCACTTGTTTTTTAGATGTTTTAGGTGTGGTATGAATGTTAGCTTTGTGTCAAGAATAATGCCTAAGAATTTATGTTCCGTTTTTACAGGTAGACGCTGTCCTTGCAGGTCAATGTCGGGGTCGGGGTACAGTCCTCTCTTTCTAGAAAAAAGGACGCAGGTGCTCTTTTGTGGATTTAGGCAGAATCCATTCTCGTCTGCCCATTTAGCCACCTTGTTCAGACCAAGTTGAACCTGCCGCTCACAGATTGCAAGGTTGCATGATTTAAATCCAATCTGTATATCATCGACGTACGTTGAATAAAACATATTACGTGGGATGCCTAGACGCAAGGAATTCATTTTTATAATGAAGAGAGTGCAACTGAGCACCCCACCCTGTGGCACTCCAGTTTCCTGCACAAAAGGTCGTGATAATGCATTGCCAACTCGAACACGGAATGTGCGATTCACCAGATAACTTTCAATGACATTTAACATATTACCACGTACACCAAAGTGGGAGAGATCTCTCAGTATTCCAAACCGCCATGTGGTGTCGTAGGCCTTTTCCATGTCTAGGAATACCGATAAAAAGAATTGTTTGTGAACAAAAGCTTCACGTATCTGTGCCTCAATACGTATCAAATGGTCAGTGGTGGATCGACCCTCGCGAAAACCGCACTGGTATGGGTCAAGCAGCTTGTTTGATTTTAGGAAATGTATCAGACGACGGTTTATCATTTTCTCGAAAGCTTTGCAGAGGCAGCTTGTTAGAGCTATGGGCCGGTAACTGGATACGGACGAAGGATCCTTGCCCTGCTTCAGGATAGGGATCACTATGGCCTCTTTCCAGGCAGAGGGGATCTCTCCGGAGGTCCATATAGAGTTATAGAGACAGAGAAGGGTTTTCTTAGTTTCAGAGGGTAGGTTTTTCAACATGTCATATAGTATACGGTCAGGTCCTGGGGCAGATTGGTTGCAACAGGTGAGTGATGCATGCAGCTCTGCTAGGGAGAAAGGTAGGTTATATGGCTCGTTTCCGGTGCTCTTTCGGTCCAGTTTTTGTTTTTCTATTGCTGATTTGTATCTTTTAAACGCTGGAGAATAGTGTGATGAACTGGAAACATGTTCAAAATGTGCACCCAGATGGTTCGCTTGGTCCTCCAGGCTGTCTCCCTGTCTGTCTACCAGGGGAGGCGGATGTGTTTGTCGTCCTCTTACTCTATTCACCCTGTTCCAAACCTTGGCCTCATCCGTGTACGAGTTGATACTTGATAAAAATCTTTGCCAGCTGTCTCTCCTGGCTTGTCTGCGTGTTCTCCTACCTTGGGACTTGATTTTCTTGAAACTGACAAGGTTTTCAGCAGCAGGATAATTGCGAAGCTGCCTCCATGCTCTGTTCTGCTGCCTACGTGCGTTCCGGCATTGTTCATTCCACCACGGAACACGGCGTTTGCTAGAAAGACCACTTGTTTGGGGAATACACTTAGAAGCTGCATCTATTATGAATTTGTAAAATACTCGATGGCACCGTCAATTCCGAGCGATGAAATGTCAGCCCACGAGAGCTTACTGGTAAGTGTTTGGAATTTTTCCCAGTCCGCTGCATTGACCTTCCACCGGGAGCATGTGGTGGAGATTCGTATTGTCTTGACGCTCTCAGCAGTATTGGGAAATGGTCGCTCCCGTAAGGGTTTTTTATAACTTCCCATTCAAGTTCAGGTAATATGGATGGAGAAGCTATGCTGAGGTCTATAGAGGAAAAGGTTTTGTTTGCAAGACAATAATATGTCGGTTCTTTTTTGTTAAGCAGACAAGCACCGGATGAGAAAAGAAAATCTTGAATTAGACGGCCTCGCGCATCGATGCGAGCGTCGCCCCACAGACTGTTGTGTGCATTGAGATCGCCAAGAACAAGATAGGGCTCTGGCAATTCGTCTATCAAGGACTGAAATTCGTGTTTCTGTAAGCGGTAATGTGGGGGTATGTATAGCGAGCAAATGGTGATGAGTTTGTTAAGGAGAACCAGTCGAACTGCCACTGCTTCAAGGGGTGTTTGCAGCTGCAAACGTTGACATGCTATGCTTTTGTGAGTCATGATGGCAACACCGCCTGATGATGCGAGACCATCATCGCGATCTTTACGAAACGTAACATACTGTCGAAGAAAGTTTGTATGTGTCGATTTTAAATGAGTTTCCTGTACACACAGCACTTTTGGATTGTGTTTGTGGAGAAGTTCTTGCACATCATCGAGGTTCCTAAGAATGCCTCGGACGTTCCACTGTATGATTTGTATATCCATACCGAAAGTAAAATTGGTGCTGTGTGTACAAAAAAGGAAGTGTTGCCTTAGATTACAGAACCTTTTCCAGGCCCTGTAACGCGGGATTTGTCCTTTCTGAAGCGGTCGAGGGAGCCTCGCCGCTCCTTAGGCGCTTGATGCGCCGTCGGGATGGGTGTAGTGTCCATTGCCTCATGAGAGGCGCTGGACACACGCTCTTGCGAGCGAGAAATTTCGCGAGAAGGTCTCGCCGCGAAGGACGAGACCTTTGTGCCCACCAGCCCGGAGGTCGATGGGGCTGCCTTTGGGCCTGAGCTGCGCCGGCTGTTGCCAGCGCCAGCAGAGGCCAGAGAGGGTGAGGCAGCCTTGACTGCACCCACCGTGGGAGCTGCTGGCGGTCCTGCGGGTTCGCTACTCATATCGCAGGCTGTCGCCGCGGGCTCTTGTGCTACCGGCAACCCTAGAGTAACCGGGCCTGTTTGCTGGTTGGGTGGAGTAGGCTTAGATCCTTCCACCCCAGGGCAGGAGCCACAAGCGACAGCTCGCTGCGCGCGGGCTGGGCAGGTGGCAGTGGCCGCTGCGACGCTGCCCCCCGACGCGCCGCATCAGCATAAGGTGTGCTGTGGAAAAGTGAGCACCTCTTACGGGCTTCCTTGAAAGAAATATTTTCTTTTACTTTTAGGGTGATTATGTCCTTTTCTTTTTTCCGGTTCGGGCAGGAACGTGAGTAGGATGCGTGGTCACCACTGCAGTTCACACAGTGAGGAGTGCCACTACAATTGTCAGAGGAGTGGCCCTGGACTCCACACCTTGCGCAAGTTATTTGACCACGACAGCTCTGCGAGCCATGGCCGAATCTTTGGCATTGAAGCACCGTCTAGGGTTAGGGACATATGGTCGTACAGTTAACTTAATGTATCCTGTTTCGATTGTTTCAGGCAGAACGCTGGATCCAAATTTTAGCACAAGATGTTTGGTGGGGATTTCTTTGTTGTCCCGTCTGATGATGATACGTTTTACATTGGTGACGTTTTGATCTTTCCACCCTTCCAGGAGTTCTGCTTCCGATAATTCTAGGAGGTCTGCTTCTGATACGACTCCGCGTGAGCTATTCATTGATCGGTGTGGTGATACAGAAATTGGTATGTTGCCGAACGTCACAAGGTTGCCGAGTTTCTCGTACTGCTGTTTCTGAGGGACCTCAAGAAGAAGGTCTCCGCTAGCCATTTTGATCACTTTGTAACCTGACCCTAAAGCTTCGGTTAAAGATTTCGCAACAATGAATGGTGAAATTGATCTGGCCGGTTTTTGAGAGTTCTCACTGTGTACAAGATGGTATTTTGGATAGTTATCTTTTGGTCGGTTGAAAGATAGGCAAAGTTCATCGGTGCGTCCCCTCTTTAGAGGATGACGATCAAGTATGCGGGGAAAAGCTGGTGTTCCCATAACGGTTTGTTTTATTTCGGCGGCAATGGCGGCCACCCACCACGGAGCCCAACTAGGGGACGCTGCAGCACCTAACGCGTAAGGCTGCAGGCGCCAACCGTACATTGCCACTATAACCTAATATATTATACCCAAGGGAGGGCACATACACAAGGTTAACCCAAGCCGCCTGTGAAAATTTGGAAGTAACGGAAGAGAAGAGATGATAGGAGAGCAAAAGAAAGGAGATAGGAAAGCAAAAGGTTGGAGAGGGGGACAGGAAAAGGCGACCACCGATTTCCCCCGGGTGGGTCAGTCCGGGGGTGCCGTCTACGTGAAGCAGAGGCCAAAGAGGTGTGTTGCCTCCGCCGAGGGGCCGTAAAGGTCCAAACACCCGGCATCAGCTCAACCCCCAGGATCCCCTTTTCCCCGAACACGGCTAAGCCGCGCACGGTTAGACGCGGGAGGGTCCAACCCTCATGTGCTCGGGTCCGTGGTGTCGCAACACACCAAACGCCTGCTTACGCAGACGCCCCTGCGGTGGTAAAGAGAAGGTAAGAGCGCCTTCTTTTCAATAATAAAATAATAGATGTAGATATAAGGAGCCACGTTTCGGCACCTCATTTGTGACTGGCGCGGTTCGTGAAAAAAAAATTAAGATCCTCTTTAGAATACGTAATTTGGGCTAGTTGAAATTCAGACATACTGGTTACTTAGCGCACTTGCAACAAAATGGTTAAACAAACAAGGAGGTGACAAAGACGTAGCGCTTTCTTCCAACTAAATTTGTCGAAACCTTGTGTTTCGAGTGCGCTAAATAATCAGTATGACGTACTGGTAGTATGAAATACCTGTTACTGATTCCTCTCTTTTGTAATTGCCTTTGACACAGGTGCTGTGCAAGGCTTGCAAAGCTCAGCTGGAGCTTCAAACGACGCTCTGTAGTTTACAAAAGACGCTCTGTAGGGGTCAATCGAGAACATTAGCAACGGCAACCTCAGATACCCTAAGATGGAAATTATTGGCATTTGCAAGCTCATATGCGGCTTTATTAGCAGGGTAATGAAGTTACACGAAGTGAGAAGTGGCAAAATTTATGACCTCTTCTTGTCAGCACTTCTTCCGCTCATGTTGCAATGCCGGGAGGTGACTTGCGGAGCGGAGGTCCACGCCATAGAAGTGTGCAAAGTTTTACTGAGGAAGCTCTTGAGACCGTTTCTTGCAAACTGGGCAGGAGATGTTAACCTGTCAGTTGAGCGACTTGTAGACCGCAAGATCCTCTCGCTGCAGGGAAGTACTGCGCCTGTGATTACGACAACAAAGAGTACTCTTTTTCCTACACGGAAAAGCAGTTATAACTTGCCCATTGCTCTCAACGTCTTCTTTTTTCTAGAATGAGAAACACAATGCTTCAGTAAATACAAGCGCAGTTGTCAACAAGCGGCTGTGCTTGCCGTTGCAGAAATAACTGTTACATAAACGAACATCTTCGAGGGTGTACAGCGCAACAGCAACAAAAGGGGAAACAAAGAGACATGGACAATCTGAACTAGCCCAAGCAACCACTTTAGTTGTAAACGAGCAGTTGGTACATTTTGGTGAAAACACCGCCGACCTCGTACATTCGATAGTAACACTTACTAATATGATTAACGCTATAAGAATTTATTGCCGCCCTTTAAATACCGGCGAGAGCACGCGAGCTGCGCTGTCACGCCGCGATCCGCCGCAAACATCCCTGGCTGCTCTCCCCTATCGGTGGCACCGCTGTGGTGGCCAGTGTTATGATCGGCTTGGAACTGCACCTGTCAAATGTGGGAATCAAGCTCGAGCGCCTTTCCCATGACGAGATAATCCTGTTTCATCCCCGAGAGAGCCTCTGACCTCTACGGAGCAGACGAAAACGGCGAGCTACCAAGAAGGAGGACCCGAGGGAGATGAGGTCGTCAACTTGACCGCCCGACAAAGTTCCGACACTTCCACAAGTTCCCCGCAGGAGTCATCGGCAGGTTATGATCTTCCTGGAATCTGTATCTCTTCAATGTGGGAAGCAAGCCCCAGCGCTTTTCCCGTGACGAGATAATCCCCTTCATCCCCGAGAGAGCGTCTCACCTCTACGAAGCAGACGAAAACGGCGAGCTACCAAGAAGGAGGACCCGAGGGAGAGGAGGTCGTCAACTTGACCACCGGAGAGAGGACTTCCCCGAAGGAAACATCGGCCACCACGAGGAGATTTAAGGCCGTCCTGGCCCCCGTGTTAATCAGAACCGCTCGAGACTCGGATAGAGTCAAAACCATGTACCAATGAAGTGAATACAATCTTTCTATTTTTCATCATCACGATGCCCGCCTTCATCGTCGTCTCCTGATTCCTGCGGTGACGACCCACCTCACCTGGTCGAGATTATATCAGCTGGTGGCAGCGGTGGGATACTCCACCCTTCGTCCTGGCTTCAGCAGAATGGTGAGCGCTTGACTTTCTTTGAGAATTTGCCAGGTTTTAGCTTGTGTGTTTTCTAAAACGGCGAATTAGTTTCCGTACGTGCAGGCTCCTGTTGAAAGCTTCCTCACGTCACAGCAGAGTAAGAAAGTCCTCGTTCGGGATTGACCATGGATTTGGGCAAACGGAAAAAGCCAGAGTTGTTATTACTTTGTGAAGAGCTGGGAATTGAGGTCGGGAAAAGTCAGAGAAAGCCGCAGCTTATTGAGGCGATTGAGAAGTGCGGGGCTCTTGAGGACGAAATTTCAGAAGCATGGGAAGAGATAGAGAAACGAGCTGAGAAAGCTGAGCAAAACGCTGCAGAAGAGAGGGAAGAGAGAGCTGCAGAGAGAAAGGAACGAGAGGAACAGAGAGCTCACGAACTAAAGTTAAAAGAACTAGACGTGCAGCGGGATCTGGCCAGGCAATCAGCAAATAACCTCTTAATAGATGAAAGACGTTCAGGTGAAGTAGGAGTAAAGATAAGGGATCTCATGCCATCGTACAAGATGAACGATGACATGGGTTTGTTTCTCGTTACTTTTGAACGAACCTGCGAGAGAAACGGGTTGGCAGTAGAGAGTTGGCCACAACAGATTTTGACCGTTCTTCCTGGCGAAGCAACCGAAATAATTGCAAGGCTAACGAAGGACGAGTCAGAGGATTATCAGAAAATAAAAGCTGCGCTGCTAAGAAAATATCGGCTCTCAGCGGAGGCTTTCCGCCGCCGTTTTCGGGAGGCAGTTAGGACACCGGGCGAGTCTTTTCAGGATTTCAGTTATAAACTGAAAGTCAATCTAATTGAGTGGCTAAAAGGGAAGACGCGTTCGGTTGTCACGACAAGGTTGTTGAGCTAATCGGCATGGAGCAATTCTATGGGTCCTTGAGCGAAGAGATGCGCCTGTGGATTGAAGATAGGTCGGGCGAAAAGGACTTAGAACGTGCTGCAGTGCTAGCAGATGAATTCGCCGCACGTCGCGAATCCGAGAAAACGCGCGTCAGGCCGTTGACTAAATTCGGCAAAGAGGAAAACAAGCGCCCCTTACACAAAGAGAAAGCTGAAAGTGGGACCAAAGACGTGCCGACAGATAATTCCGGACAGAATGAAACCACAATGAAAGACGAAAGAAAAACAAAAAAGGCGTTTGAGGCTAGAAAACCGGTCGTCTGTTTCCGTTGCCAGGAGCCTGGACACCTTGCGATCGGCTGTAGAAAGCCTAGAATTGTTTTTTCTTTCATGAATGACGGCGACAACTTGGCGCTCTTAGAACCCTACCTTCGCGACCTCGCAGTGAACGGAACGCCATGTAAGGTACTTAGGGACTCAGCTGCGACAATGGACATTGTCCACCCCGCGTATGTGAAACCTGAGGATTTCACCGGGGAATGTGCATGGATCCGGCAGGTAGTTGAGGAAAATAGTGTCTGCTTGCCCATAGCCAACGTGAATATTGACGGGCCGTTCGGACTATTGAGGACTGAAGCCGCAGTATCACAAAATCTGTCCAAACATTATCCCTACTTGTTTTCAAATCGCTCAGAGATGCTGCTAAAGAAAAAGGGCCTGAGTTTTGGCGACCCTACGGTCCAAGCTCTCCCGCGTAACACGGCTCAGGAAATCGCGGTAGAAGAGAACGATTGCGCCACGAAAGTGGAAACAGTGGCTTTTCCGGAGGCTGTTCCTTGCGGAGCCAAGGCTTATTTCAGCAGTCCTAAAAAGGTCAAGGAGGCGCTGAAAAACTCCCTTGTACTTCCGCATTTGAGCGACAGTCCTGAACCGCCCAAAGGAGAGGAGACTGACATGGCGGCCAAGCAGAGCAGGAAAATGACACTCGGGGATACATTCAGTGACCGCCTGGCAAGGAAAAAAATTTTCAGACGGCGCAAACGAGCGAAGTATTTAGCGCAGCGCAAATTCGAGAAAGACGCCACACCGCAGCCCGTAAGCAAAGGGAACAGGCCATCATGCAGAACGTCAAAGGGCTCATTATGGTGGTTGAGAAAACGGAGACGTCTAAGGCGGATGACATCAGAAAAGGGGGCGTCTCCGCGAGTAGGAATGCGGCTGAAAGGGGCAACCTGGATGAGGTACGCGCGCAAGCACAGGGCCAGTCAAACAGTCAATGAGGGGGAATGCGCCGCGAGAGGGAGAGCAAAGGAAGAATGGCGATTCTCCTCGCGTTTACGGCCTCCCTCTCTGAGACGCAAAAGAAAGCTGCGGCCACACGAATTGACAGGTGACGGGAGGGGGCAGTGTGTGTCTGGCACCCTTTATAGCCCATGGCGAGGCCCAATGACTTTCAGATTGCGACCTAGTCGAGTGCGCATTAGGAGGTAGTAATTGTCGAATTGGGCGCCTCCATAAGGTTCCCGTTTGTAAATTTGTAAATAGAGCACGTTGCATTTTTTTTCATTTGTTAGTTATTAAGACCTTATTTCTTTTAATTTCAAAGGTTCCGCGTTAATCTCGGTGATTCGTTGTGATGATTGTTATGCGCGCCAGTTACGCGAATAAAACTGCGAAGCAGGTTTTGCGACGGTGGTGGCTCGTGAACGCGCTGTTATTGTAGATAGGCATTGACATTGGAGGTTTGTAGAAACAAACCATTTTGGGTAATTCAATGCTTACAGGGTAGGGGCGTTTATCGGCTACCATTGCAGATAGAGTATGGCTTTTTGTTTTTTGGCTTTAAATGCCACTTCATGATTAACCCCATTATTGCTGTATTTCAATGCACTCTCGGTCTCTCAATAACTGTGGCTTTCCCGGGCAGGAGAAACAAAAACGTTAGGTATTAGCTTAATTGAAAAATGCAATTAAGTCTGGTTTTTTCCTTTTGTTAATTTTCGGGAAGCTCGAACGAGGGCTGCAGGTTTAATTCTGATAAGGTTTTGCGTGAAGAATGTGTGAACCTGGCAGTTCTCATGGTTAGTTGGGTGCTCTCTGTTTGTTGTGCCTTGGGCTTTGCGTGGTGTATTTCCAGAGGGTGTCACATGGCCTGCCTTGGAACGAACGGCGAAACAAAGCAGAGGCACGGGGTCTACGGTCTCTTCGAGGTGCTTGGATGCTGCAACCCCTTCGAGACCTCCTGTGGCGGTGGACGGGCTGTTATGATCGGCTTGGAACTGCACCTGTCAAATGTGGGAATCCAGCTCGAGCGCCTTTCCCATGACGAGATAATCCTCTTTCATCCCCGAGAGAGCCTCTGACCTCTACGGAGCAGACGAAAACGGCGAGCTACCAAGAAGGAGGACCCGAGGGAGAGGAGGTCGTCAACTTGACCGCCCGACAAAGTTCCGACACTTCCACAAGTTCCCCGCAGGAGTCATCGGCAGGTTATGATCTTCCTGGAATCTGTATCTCTTCAATGTGGGAAGCAAGCCCCAGCGCTTTTCCCGTGACGAGATAATCCCCTTCATCCCCGAGAGAGCGTCTCACCTCTACGGAGCAGACGAAAACGGCGAGCTACCAAGAAGGAGGACCCGAGGGAGAGGAGGTCGTCAACTTGACCACCGGAGAGAGGACTTCCCCGAAGGAAAGATCGGCCACCACGAGGAGATTTAAGGCCGTCCTGGCCCCCGTGTTAATCAGAACCGCTCGAGACTCGGATAGAGTCAAAACCATGTACCAATGAAGTGAATACAATCTTTTCTATTTTTCATCATCACGATGCCCGCCTTCATCGTCGTCTCCTGATTCCTGCGGTGACGACCCACCTCACCCGGTCGAGATTATATCACCAGGAACACTAGGCGAGCTACGCCATCTCCGCCGCATACGGCAGGCCGCACCTGTGCGTTTTCATCGAGCGGCCGTGGCCATATCCTTGAGCAGCGTAATATAGTTCGGGGCACATTTTATTTTGTATACAGATACTGCCATCTTGCACAAGGAAGACATCGCAGTATACACAAGTCGAAAACAAAGATCAGCAAACATAATTGCGCAGTTTAATAACGATTCATCAGCAGGCCATTCACGCAAGGACGCTTCAAGGTTATTTATTGCAAAGTTCCATGGATTGGGGGAAAGAAAACGTAAAACAATCCACAGAAGGTTTAGGAGGAAGTTTTAGCTCGGGCCCAGCTCCGATGCCGCCTATTCAAATACATGTAAAATGCGTAAACGCTTTTCTGTGACAACCACTTGGCCGATTTTAATAATCGTTGTTGAATTTCAAAGAGAAAGTTACATTCTAGTGACTATTGAAAGCGCAATTACAATTTACCGCCTCAATTATCATGGAATTTTCAAAAATTGCGCTTGGAAATGCGATGCGCCACTTTCGCATTCATGTAAACGGGTCTGTAGTCTGCTGACGCCTGAACAGCGGTCAGCAGTGGAGGAGAGGTGGCGGTAAAAGAGTAGGGGTAAAGGTTAGTATAGAGTAACAACGAAATATTTAGCTTTCACTCGCACATACAGCATAGAAAGTGAAAACGCGCGAGGGGAGCCGACGGTCACGGCTCAATCTGGCGCCCGCAAAAGAGGGAAGCTAAGAGGAAGCCGCCTTCCGTTGCGCGAAAGGCCGTGCGGGGATGGGAGAGGGGGCGGGCGGCGTTGCTCTCCGACAGCTACTGCGTATTTCGTGACCGCGCGCATGGGGAACCGACATCGGAACACTAGCTCAGGGCCCGTAGTTTGTAGCGATGCCTTATGACCAGTATTATCAGCCACCGCTCACGGCCGGCTGATCCCGTTGATAACGCGAGCGGACCATCGCGCTGACCACTGACAAAGCGCGATAAGCGCGAAAAGGCATTATTACCGGAAAGGTATCGCTACAAAATACCGGCCCAGCTTTTGCAAGAGGCCCACCGAGAAGGCACATGGAAGCGACTGTGTTACAGCGCAGCTGTTACATGCTATAGATTCCGCGTGCGTGTACACCGGAAGTAGGCAACTATTTTGTGGCGTCTCGTTCACTTGGTATATACCAAAATTGGCAAGGAAAGAGAGAAAGAAGGAAGGTAAGAAAGGAACTCACGTGTGGCTCATACCCGCGTTGGATATGGGGGCCTCCGAGAGCAGGAGCGGGAGAGATCTCGTCGGCGTCGTCCAAGGCCTCGGCAGAAGCTCGGGCCCGTGATGCGGAGCGTATCGTGGGCGGACTTGGCGCAGCAAATGCACTACTTGACCATCGCGCCGGGCGAAAACAAGACGCTGGTTTTCTTGTTTTTTGACGAAAATGCCGAGGACGCTCGATGTTGTCAATAATGATAATATATGAATTCACTATAGCAACATTCACTACAGCAGACCCACCATTGTCACAGCTTCGCGGGCTTGCATCTTCATAGTAGTGGAAGGGCTCTGAATTTTTTTGTACTACTTTGGAATTTCTTCCTCACAGGGTGCATTGACAGAGATGCGCAACGTGATGTGCAGAAGCTAAGTATTTAGTTCTGGTGCAGAACGCGACGCATGCTTGTACTTTCAGTGCCGCACAAGATTTCCCCTTGTGTTGTAGGCGTAATGCGTGCATTATTTTCAGCTGTCCACATAGCTTACATGTAAAATAATAAAGAAATAAAACAAAACACAGAGAGTGACGGGAATGGAAGAACGCATTCAGGAAAGGAAGAACGCATGCCTAGGGCTCCTCACCCCCCACTGGCTACGGGACTGGTAGTCGTAGAACTCTATCACGGGACAGCAGCTATAAATTTGTAAGTTGCAGGTGCACAGTGGAGATAAGTTTTCCGGAAAGGAATACTAGTAGGGGTGTGCGAATATTCATTAGTTTGGACGAATCAAATATTGTACTGTTCAATTCCGTTTTCGAATCGCATAGTCAGTATTCGATTTTTCTTTGACTGTATTCGATTCGATTCGGTGACAAAAGTTATTATTCCAGGGCCCCTATCAAATCGACAGCATAGTACACGTGATGATGATGATCAATGGATTTTATTGGCGCAAGGGCCAGATATGGCCAAAGAGCGCCAAACAAAAGATAATAAATGAATTGACAGTGGTAGTGTGTGGCAACTGTAAGGGTTGTGGATCGAAATGTAAATGGTATATGTAACTTGGCTGTAGAGAGGCCTGTAAAGTGCGTAAAAGGTAAAGGAATAAAAATTGTGAGAATGACTAATATCGTATGCTATGACGATAAATGTTCTGTTACCCGAGGGTGATGTACTAAAAGCGTGAGTGACAGTAGCACTCATACCTCACCAGTGCGCCCTTGAAAGCAAGGGTTGGGAGGCACGTGCTTTAAAAATTTGCTATCGCAGCAGCATCCTCTAGTGAGAGGATGTGCTACGATAGCTTGGACTGATAACATGCAATGTGCTTACATCTCGTAAAAACGCTAAAACTAACTTATTGTCAAAAAGTGGTTCTATGCCGATAAACATTGCAGGGTGGAGGGGAATGTGTCGTCTGTATGCCAGGGCAAAGTACTTCTTTCTTTGAACTTCTATTCCCCTACACTCTAACAAGACGTGGAGGACCGTAAGCGTCTCGCCACATTGACTACAAACAGGAGGATCGTCACCGGCCAATAGGTAGGAGTGAGTGCCATAGGTGTGGCCTGTCCTGAGACGGCAGAATATAACTTCGACTTGCCGTATTTTCGTTATTGGTGGCCAGTTGCCAACGTTTGGCTTAATGACGTGAAGTTTATTTAGTGTTTCTGTGTCCCATGTACGTTGCCAATGGCCGCTCAGTTTCCTGCGCAAGAAGGGCTTTAGGTCCATGACAGGGACAGCTATGGCAGAGTTACTTTGTTTTGTATGTACTGTTGTTGCCATGCGATCAGCGAGCGTATTACCCTCGATGCCTCTGTGGCCAGGTACCCAGCATATTGTCACGACTAAAGAAGACAATGAAGGGATGGACACGAGCGCAAGCATCTCTCTCTCTCTCCGAAGAAGTTAAAGTTGGCGCGTACAATTATTGTTGGGGCTTGAATATAATAGAGCCTGTGTTTGTTGTCGCACCACCGTCGTTCTGTGTGCCGTTCTTCGCATCTTGCGACACTGGTGGAGGTGCTGGGTACTCTCTGATGCCCGGAACTCCTGTACGGAGTGCAACGCCCAGTTCAAATCCGCAATCAGTTCCTCCAGTGGACACTCCTGTCCACCGCTACAGTCGCCGACTGCGTGGCCTCAGCCCGGAGGTAATCTTATTGGAGAACTCCCCACCAACCGGACCTCTACCTAACGAGATGGCAACCGCAGGACCTTCTCAGGTGACTCTGCAGCATTCTCAGACTCCAGAGACATTCCATGGTGATGTTTACGAGGACGTCGAAGATTGGCTCGCGCAATACGAGCGAGTCGCCAAGGCGAATCGGTGGACTGCAGAAGAAAAACTCTCACGCGTCTGCTTCGCTCTGGCGGATAGCGCTCGTACGTGGTACGAGAACCAGGAAGCCACACTGACTTCCTGGAATGAGTTTCGACAGCAGCTTACCACCACCTTCGCAAACAACGATCGTCGCGATTCTGCCCACCAACTAATCGAGTCGCGCATCCAGAAACCGAATGAGAGCGTCGCCATGTTTGCGGAGGACATGACCCGCCTGTTCCGCCGCGCTGACCCAGAGATGCCGGAAGCAAAGAAAATCCGCCATCTGATGCGAGGCGTCAAGGAACAACTTTTCGCCGGTCTTCTTCGCAACCCGCCGACAACCGTTGTGGAATTCATCTCAGAAGCTACGTCCATCGAACGAGCACTGCAACAACGTTGCCGACCCTTCGATCGCCCAAGCACCGCCTCGAGCAACGTTTCTGCTCTGGCTGCTGGCAATGAGCTTCGTGAGCTCATCCGGGAGGTTGTTCGTGAAGAGATTCACAACCTTCTTGTGACCCCGCAGGAGTCAGTCGGGGCTTCTGTAGCAGAGGTTGTGCAACAAGAAATCAGGCAGGCATTCTCGTTGCCCGAATCTCTACCGGACCAACGGTCTCTCAGCTACGCATCGGCTGTTCGTCGTCCTCCTCCAGCAGCAGCCTACAACTCACAACCAATGGCTCGTCCTTTCAACGAGCCGCCATCCCCGCCGTACAACGCGCAGCCACTGACCACGCAACCTAGTGTACCTGTGGAAACATCGGCCTACTTTCCTCCGCAGGCGACTGCAGCTTGGCCGCAGAGGACGCCCACAAGTCGACGATTTGTTCGCAGGACGGAAATGTGGCGCACCGTCGACCGCCGTCCTTTGTGCTTTCATTGTGGAGAAGCCGGCCACGTTTACCGTTTTTGCCCATATCGTGACCCCGGATACCAGAGCTTTCCACCTACCTTTCCTCGAGTTCGCTTCGAAAACAGGCGCTACAGTGACGATGTTGCTCCACAAGGACATCCATTCACTCGTCGAACCCGCTCTCCGTCACCTGCACCGAGCTCTTCGCCGCAAGGTCGCAGTTACGCCGATGTAGCCAGTGGCGGCAGTTCCCCTAGCCCTCGTCGGGGAAACTAACAGAAGCGACCTTTGGGGGGGAGGTTGCCGACCGTCGAAATGCTTCAACACCCCCAACACTATCTGTGCAATCGGACAATATGCCTCCCCGACCCCAAGACCCCAAGGGAAGTCGTAAGTGCCGACCTCGCTGTTTTCATAGACGGACACCCAGTAACCGCGTTAGTAGATACTGGGGCCGATTTCTCAATAATTAGCCAGAAACTCTCCGATAGCCTAATAAAGTCAAGACGTCATGGACTGGTCCCCACATAAGAACGGCGGGAGGTCAATTGATGACCCCTACAGGCAAATGCACAGCCAGAATTGATATTGGTAACTCGACGTTTGTTGCAACTTTCGTTATATTGCTGGAGTTCTGCAGAGACGTGATACTGGGAATGGATTTTCTGCACGAATACGGTGCTATTATAAACATTCCGGACAGGTCGGTCACGTTTTGGATGAATGCAGATTTGGCCGTACCCTGTGACGATCAGCGACGTGCGCATTTACGTATCTTCGATGACGATGTGACCATCCCTCCGCACTCGAGCGCTCTTGTGCCTGTAACATGCGACTCGCCAAGGTGCTCCAACATGATCGCCGAACAAATTCCTGGTCTGCTGTTTAGTCATGGCGTCTCAGTTGCAAGAGGTGTAGTTCACATCACTCGCGGACAGACGGACGTCCTACTAACAAACTTTAGTCCTGAACGCCGGCATCTTACAAGAGGTATGGCAGTCGCGTACGTGGAAGAGCTGAATGAGGTTACCGACTGCATGACTGTTGAACAAGACGATTTTCCCGGTCTGCCGAACGTGCCTCCATCCGTTGATGTCGGCCCAAGTTTGCTACCTAAACAAAAAGAAAGACTCCTCGAGCTTATTGATGAGTTTCGGAACTGTTTCTCTTCAACGTCCAAAGTTGGCCAAACGCCACTGACCAAACATCGAATTATTACAGACGAAACGGCCAGACCCATACGGCAAAACCCATACCGGGTGGCAGCGCGAGAACGCGAAGCGATAGAAAACCAGGTTCAGAAAATGCTTCAAGATGACGTTATTCAGCCGTCGAAAAGTCCTTGGGCATCGCCGGTAGTGTTAGTCCAAAAGAAGGATGGCAGCTTGCGCTTCTGCGTCGACTACCGCAAACTCAACCAGGTCACTAAGAAGGACGTTTACCCGCTACCCCGCATAGACGATTCTCTCGATAGACTACGGCATGCACGCTATTTCTCGTCGATGGATCTAAGGAGCGGCTATTGACACCTGATGGCCTCTATGAATTTAGGGTACTTCCCTTCGGCTTGTGCTCCGCGCCGGCAACATTCCAGCGGCTAATGGACACCGTTTTACCAGGACTCAAGTGGCAAACGTGCTTAGTATATCTAGACGATGTGATTGTATTCTCTGCGACATTTGACGAGCACTTGAGGCGACTACGTGCTGTTTTTCAAGCCATACGGTCCGCCTGTCTCACGCTTAAGCCGGAAATATGCCATTTTGGCTTCGAAGAGCTTCTTTTTCTAGGCCATGTTGTCAGTAATGAGGGGGTACGGCCTGATCCGGAAAAGATAGCTGCCGTTGAACATTTTCCTGTGCCATCCGACAAAAAGGCAGTGAGACGATTTTTAGGCTTATGCGCATATTACCTGCGTTTTATTCAGAATATTTCGCGCATTGCGTCGCCGTTGACACGCCTCACCAGAGAAGACGTAGCATTCGTATGGGATGAAGATCAGCAGAAAGCATTCGACGAGCTACGGCAACGCCATCAAAATCCACCGGTCCTGGGACACTTCGATGAAGACGCCCCGAAAGCAGTTCACACCGATGCCAGCAATATCGGCTTAGGAGCTGTACTTGTGCAGTGGCAAGACGGCGCTGAAAAAGTAATAGCTTATGCAAGTAGAAGCCTTTCCCGCACAGAAGAAAATTATTCCACCACAAAAAAAAGAGTGTCTTGCGGTGGTTTGGGCGGTGATCAAATTTCGCCCATATTTGTACGGCCGCCCGTTTGCTGTTCTCAGTGACCACCACTCACTTTGCTGGCTGACGAAATTAAAAGACCCATCAGGACGATTGGCGCGCTGGAGCCTGAAACTTCAAGAGTTCGGCATGACTATTGTGTACAAGTCGGGAAAGCGGCATACGGACGCCGACTGTCTTTCTCGTGCCCCATTCGAACCTGCAAGTCCAGAAGATGACGATGCTACAGCGCTTGTTGCGGTTGTCAACACGACTACGCTTGCACAGCAGCAACGCGAGGACCCAGAATTGGAGCCCATTATTAGCTTCCTGGAGGGTCGCACTTCTCTGCCAAAACTTTTGGAAGAGGACTTCCATCGTTTTGCTTACGCAACGACGTCCTCTATAAAGTGAAATTTTCTCCGAATGGCAGCCCCTACTTGCTCGTCGTCCCACCATCTCTCAGGAATGAAATATTGCAGGCGTGCCATGATGAAGCAACATCCGGCCATTTGGGCTTCACACGAACGCTTTACAGAGTGAGACAAAAGTATTACTGGCCAAGATTGACGGCGACCGTTCAACAGTACGTCCGCACATGCCTTGATTGCCAGCGGCGCAAAATGTGCCAGCCGTCAAACCAGCAGGCTTCCTCCATCCTATCGATGTACCCAGAACTCAGTTTGCACAAGTCGGAATGGATCTGCTAGGCCCATCTCCAACTTCTGCTACGGGACACCAATGGATTATCGTAGCCACGGACTATCTCACGCGCTACGCCGAAACCAAAGCTCTGCCGCGGGGAACGGCCAGTGAAGCAGCTCGATTTTTATAGAAAATGTTGTACTGAGACATGGCGCCCCCACAGTATTAATAACCGACAGAGGAACTGCATTCACAGCCGAGCTATTGGGCACTGTTTTAAGACTTAGTGGCACATCTCATCGGCAGGCAGCGGCGTAACATCCGCAAACGAATGGACTCACGGAGCGCCTCAATAAGACACTTGCGGATATGCTTTGCATGTATGTTGATGTGGAGCATAAAAACTGGGACGAGATATTGCCATACGTCACCTTTGCATACAATACGGCTCAGCAAGAGACTACGAGGATGACACCGTTCCGCCTTCTCCACGGTCGCGATGTCACAACCATGCTCGACGCAATGTTGCCGCATGAACATGGATGCGATGGCGTCGAAACTGATGCTGACTGCATCACTCAGCGTGCTGAAGAAGCCTGACAACTTGCACGCATACGTATTCGTCGGCAGCAGGAGTACGATGCAGGGCGCTATAACCTTCGCCACCGAAGAGTCTCCTACGAGCCTGGAGAGAGAGTTTGGATCTGGACTCCTGTCCGCCGTCGTGGCCTTTCAGAGAAACTACTGAGGCGGTACTTCGGTCCGTATAAAGTCATAAGACGTCTCTCTGATGTCAACTATGAAGTCGTTTCCGATAGTCCACATTCCTCAAGGCGTCGACAGAATCCACCAGAGATTGTGCACGTCGTCCGGATGAAGCCTTATTTGTCCGAATGACATCACTGCAGCGTACGCGTGGACAGATCCTGGCGTCGTCACGATAAAGCATCGAGACGATGCTTTCTTAGAAGGGAGGCAATGTCACGGCTAAAGAAGACAATGAAGGGATGGACACGAGCGCAAGCATCTCTCTCTCCGAAGAAGTTAAAGTTGGCGCGGACAATTATTGTTGGGGCTTGAATATAGAGCCTGTGTTTGTTGTCGCACCACCGTCGTTCTGTGTGCCGTTCTTTGCATCTTGCGACAATGTCACGACTAAAGAAGACAATGAAGGGATGGACACGAGCGCAAGCATCTCTCTCTCCGAAGAAGTTAAAGTTGGCGCGGACAATTATTGTTGGGGCTTGAATATAGAGCCTGTGTTTGTTGTCGCACCACCGTCGTTCTGTGTGCCGTTCTTCGCATCTTGCGACAATATTATGACATGTTGATGAGATGCGTACGAAGCGCAGAGGATTGAGTAGAGTTCAGTGAAAATTGGGTTTCTGTTTCTTTGTAGAGAAATTAGGGCTTTGACGACGCTTAATGAATCTGTAAATATTATACCCTTTTGTAGTTTTATTTCCTTGATGTGACGTGCAGCCAACAAAAGTGCGTAGGCCTCTGCCGTAAAAATACTAGTTTCCGGGTGCAGATAGCCCGATTCCGAAAAGGACGGACCGATTGCAGCATAAGAAACGCCGGCATGCGACTTTGAAGCATCAGTGTAAAATTCTGGGCATGAGTGTTTTGACTGAAGTTCTAGGAAGTGTGACTTTATGTGTATTTCCGGGGCGTTCTTTGTTACTTCTACAAAAGACGTGGCACAATCTATCAGCTCCCACAGCCACGGCGGTAGTATCTTGGCTGGAGCCATTAAAAGGTTTTCAAGAAGTGGGACAGCCATTTCTGCGCTGAGGTTCCTAACGCGCAGTGAGAAAGGTTCTCTCATTGTTGGACGATTGCGGAAAAGTGTGGCATAAGTTATGTTGTTTACGATTTCATTACACAGGTGTTCGCTGTCAGAGTGTGCTTTCAGGAATCACATGAAAGTGGTCAACGACCTTTGCAGCTCGAGTGACCACTCATTGGATTCAACATAGAGACTAGATACCGGGCTAGTTCTGAAAGCTCCCGTGGCCAGGCGTATGCCCAAATGATGTACAGGATCCAGAATGTTAAGGGCGCTCGGTGCAGCAGATTGATACACCACAGACCCGTAGTCTAAACGCGATCGTACAAGACTTTTGTAGAGATTCAATAAGCATCTTCTGTCACTGCCCCAATTGGTGTGTGAGAGAATTTTCAGTATGTTCATTGTTTTCAGGAACTTGGCCTTGAGGTGTCGGATGTGGGGGATAAAGATTAATTTTGAATCAAGTATGACGGCTAGGAATTTATGTTCTTTATTCACGGGGATCTTCTGTCCTTGCAGTTCGATAGTGGGATCAGGGTGCAGTCCTCTCTTTCTTGAAAAAACGACACAGGAGCTTTTATGTGGATTGACCTTGAATCCATTTTCGTCTGCCCATTTCGATACCTTCTTTAGCCCAAGCTGGACTTGCCTCTCGCAGACTGCAAGGCTACCGGATTTGAAACCTATCTGTACGTCATCTACGTACACAGAATAGAAAATGGCTGGGGGTAGTGAATAACGGAGTGTGTTCATCTTCACAATAAAGAGCGCACAGCTGAGGACGCCTCCCTGGGGAACCCCAGTTTCCTACGTAAATGAACGCGAGAGAGTGTTGCCTATTTTTACGTGGAAAGTACGTTTCGAGAGGTAACTCTCAATAACGTTCAGCATCTTCCCTCTGATACCCATTTGTGACAGGTCTCGGAGGATTCCAAAGCGCCACGTGGTATCGTAGGCCTTTTCCATGTCAACAAAAATGAATAAAAAGAACTGTTTATGGACAAAAGCATCGCGAATATTGGCCTCAACACGCACGAGATGGTCGGTTGTTGACCGGCCTTCTCTAAATCCGCATTGGTACGGATCAAGCATTTTGTTTGATTCGAGGAAATGTAGAAGGCGACGATTTATAATTTTTTCAAACAACTTGCAGAGGCAACTTGTTAGCACTATCGGGCGATAGCTTGTTACTGAGGTGGGATCTTTACCTTGTTTCAACACAGGTATGACAATGGCTTCTTTCCATGAAGATGGAAGATGCCCAGCTGTCCAGATGGTATTAAAGATTGCGAGTAGTGTAATTTGTGTGTCTCTGTGAAGGTGTTTAATCATCTCGTACATAACTCTGTCGGGACCCGGAGCAGAGTTCTGACATGCATTTAGGGAAGCTTTCAGCTCAGCAATGCAGAAAGGCAGGTTGAAAGGTTCTCTTGAGCTACATTTACGGCCCATGCGCGCTCATTCCGCACATCCGTTCCGCATACATGCGGACTGGGGCGGAAGCCTGTCCGATCGTCTGGACGGGCGGACGCAACCTTGCCATCCGCATGCCTGCTCGTCTCTCATTGGCTGGTACGAGGCGTACGGCGGAGGACGTCATCACGGCAAACATGGCGCTTGCTCGAAGCGAAGCGAAGCGGTGACGCGAGGCCTAGGCTACAGCAGCGTCAGAAACAGTCTATTTTGCTAGTTCTTGTGATCCTTACTAGAGTTATCCAGCACCCATGGATATAGTCATCGAAGGCAGCAAGCCGGTTTACTCCCAGGCCTCGTCAGTGCGGGCGATCGCCGACAAAAACAGACGGAGCGGAGGAAGTGTGTTGTGTTTGCGCGAGCGTCGGAACAAATATTTCAAGCTGTCGACTTCGTGATTTCTTGTGCCGTGCTTCGCGTGTGCATTGCAAACGAGAAGGCCATCCCATACACGTGCGTTCCGAGTACGACACATGTTCAGGGCGTGGCGAAGTGAAAGGTGTCCGATCGGCGCACCCAGCGTACGCGACTTGTATGTGTTCTGTGTATGCGGTTCGTTGCCGCGAAGTGGTGAACGCTAGTCCTTTCCAACCTTTACCCCCGTATTCTTAAACACGCCTTCACTCAACGCTTCTCCTCGACTCAGCCAAGTCGAGGCGACAAGCGTTCCTTTACTCGAGGCGCCGTTGCGTTTCATGAACACTACTTTACTTTTCCTCCACCAAGGAACGCCTTGAAAATGCGCCCTTGACTCGAGTGAAGTGCACCGACCGAGAAAAGCGTCTGATATCGAGGCTATTCTTAAATGCGCTTAGCAAAAGCCCAATTATTTAAGACAGATATGTGTTTCCGTTAATTCGGCTTCGTTATCAAATGACAACACGGCTCAATGCACAAATTTAGCTCGGCAGCGCTGCCACTGTTAGCGTTCGACTGATAGATCAAGCGGGAGCTGTGTTTGAGGTCTGGCAACGATCGCACCCCAGCAGCTGAGCATGGCGCATGGCTGAGAAATATGAAAATTTGCGCCCGCATTTGTCTGCTGCTCATTGTTTCCTTGTGCTTAATTTGCGGTTCACGTTGCAGTTGTTAATCGTGGTTATTATGGATGATTTTGTCCGTGTGTGTACTGTGATCGAGCCGGATTGACTTCGAAGGAGGCAACGCATGGAACGGCCGATGGGCAGCTTTGTATAACTTCAAGGCTGCTGAAAGCTTTCTGAAAGCAACACGACAAAAAATAAGGGTGAGTGAGCAGTTTCTGCATGGAAGCACATTGCGTTGTTGCAGTTCTCGCGAAGTTGCCGCCGCGCTATCAATAAAACGTGTCCGATGTATCTAAGCATGACTGGCTCCAGTTGCTCATGCTGCGGGCATTAGCACCCGAAGCAGACTACTCGAGGCAGCATAAGATTGCGCGAGACGTTCCTTTTTTTTTTGCATTGGAGCTTGTGAGAGATTCGGCGCGACAATCTGTTATCGGTTCAGTTGTTTAAACATAAATGCACAAGGCACCGCTCCACGACTGTGTCCGATGATCATTCCACTATCGCGTAGGAAATATTTCAGTAGAGAAGAAGCAGTTGTAGTATACATGTGGCAGAATGCATATCGTTGTGTGCGTAGCTCCGGCAGCTTTAAGGAAACAAACGTTTTTCAGTCCTGTACTTTATTTTAGAAGCCGTGGTGTTAGTCGGTTTGTTCAAATTGTAACACATATCGTCAGTGAACCAGCACTGGTGCCTGCATTTCCAGTGCTGCTTCACTTCACATATACGCTCCGCAATCTTTTATTCTTCCGAAAATTCACTTCTCAGTAGTTCATTACCAGCATTAGTGTTTGTTCGTCTTATCTTTTTCAATGTGCTATGTCGTAGCATCTCCTGCAGGTTCCATAAACTGTGCTTTCAAGTTGACGCAACGCCCACATTTTTTTTTTTAGTTGTGGTATGTCTTTTTGTTTCAGTTGCTTAGCGGCACTGAACTTGGCGTGCGAACGCCCTATGTACATATCATTTTGGGTATTTCGCTGCAGGATGTGGGCCTTGGAAAGACCAGCTGATGGAAAAAAAAATCAACGTCTGTGTTGCACGGTAAGACATGAAACTGACGTGAAAGCATCGATAGATATGGTGTCTGCCTATGGAGATGCACCATCTCGCTTCCCTGAAAGAACTTAGGAGCTGCGGAAGTACTTGACTGATCAGCCCGGTAGTTAGTCTGTGCTTATTTTTCATACTTATCATTAATAATATTGATGTTATGTCTGGCCACATTGACAAAATGGTGAAATGCACGCCGTGTTATTTAAAACAGCAAACATGAAACAGCTATTCAGTAATGAAATCAAACTCACATTTCATTCCTCTTCAACAGTCCAATATTATTGTTTTGAAGAGCATAGTCATGATTAGGATGTGCGAAGTCATGACTTGCCCATAAAGTGTTACGGTTGAGACGTGAGCTATCTTACTGCCCACAATTTGTAATGCAGCCCTTTAGTATTTAGTGGAATGTCGAAGCTACTTTTGCATGAGGAAGTGTACATCCAGAAATATACCATAATTTTAATGGTTGTTCTCAGCTTTGCGGAACTCATGGTAGTAATGCGCTCTATACTGTATTTTTCAGCAACGCAATTGTGACAGTCTGCATCACCATTTGGCCTGTTGTGGGATCCCACAAGACACTCTCTGTTCCTCGGTCAATTACTGAACTTCTGCAAGCCCCATGGAAGCCAACTGTGATCCGCATCGAATGGAACGAATTCATTGTTCCGGCCTTCATAATTAATGTTAAGCTGAAGTTAGAAACGGAGCTGAAACATCGTATATTCTGTAAGAATTTACCACTACCCGACGGTATGCTACTGTCTAGAACACTGCTAGTCTACTGTCCAGAACACGGATGGCGTTTTATTCTAGAGTAGCTTTGTCAGTAGTGCTACTGCTTGTGTTTGTAGAATCAGAGTCCACGCTCTTTTTGCAATCCTATCAGAACACAAAAAGACGAGGATAATTTTAATTTATTGTTTCAGAGATTGACACTTGGACTGACAAGAAATCATTCAGTGATACAGACTGCTTTATTAAATATGGCTTAAGAAAAGAAACCTGGATGAAAAATACAGACTTCAGCTGCAAGGTGCCTATGAAGGCAGATTTATGCAAAATGCCTTTAGGAGTGATGTTTGAGCTGTTAGGATGTCAGAAAGGAGATAGTTATTTTAGCCAAAATAGTGCGACAACGACTACAGTGCAGCAGTACACATTAACTGGAGCTCCACTCTTCTCCGCTTGTACACCAACGCAAGCGCAGCACCCTTGAAAAGGCAGTTGCTCTGCGTGGTTGCGTTGGCAGCCTGGTTCCTGCATAAGAGAAGGGGTTGGTTATAAACATACAATGATGTTAACGCACATAAAAACAGGCTTAGGTACAGTATTCGTTTTCATCAGTTTACTTTTCGAAGTATATAGATTCATTACAGATTTTTATTGTGTTCAGGAAGCCGATTTTTTTTTTTACATTGATAAGCTCGGACTGTTTTCATTCATATTTGCAAAGATACAGTTTTAAGCTGGTTTGGCGTTTGCACAGCCAGACCGACATACACCAATCTAACGCTTACATAATGCACTCACTAATAGCTGGAATGTGCGCAACAAATATATGTGACATATATCTGCTACCACTTGCTAGCGTTTTCTGTATTAGGAGCTGCGTCAACTGCTACAGCTTTTGTTATTACAATATAGATAATGTGATGTACAAAAACTATCCTTTCTTGTATTCAGTGTTTTGTATTGGAATAAAATATTACATTCCCTCTGTATACGCGCAGGTATAATTATGAAAACCATTTCATGGTTGCTCACTTCCTCGTTGGGCTTGGATGTTCATAAGCATAAGCTAATTAAACTAAATATTTTGAGGCAAGGCTCACGTAATTATTGCTAACGACTGTAAATATTAAACAGCTACTGTCACACTTCCCACGCAAAAACAGTATACTTTTTTGGTTTCCCTAGAGCAACTAACTTAATGAAATTATAGAGAAACAGAAAAGTGAACGCACCTGGTCGTTTTTAGAGAAGCTCGCCTTGCTGTGGTACGCTACGCCGTCCTTGGAATAGCGTAGGAAGTGATGCACCCGAGTACAAACCGCTCAGGCGGAGCGAATTCCGGCGCTCACGCAGCCAGACCAGCATCCAGCTATCGAGCACACAGGCAATACACCCACTAACGGCAGGAATCTTCGCAGTTTTTTTCTTTTCATAGGTTCGAAGTGCGCCGCAGTTATGTATCGTGCAGCGTTTCAAATGGTGCTGCTTTGTATGATCCCCCGCGAGAAACATGGCACTGGCGCTGATAGTAGTTTCGGAGCACTCGCACGAAGAATACACGTTTGCAGGTCATCAACTGGCTCATGATGATGTATGGGGTTTTATGGCGCAAGGGCCAGATATGGCCAAAGAGCGCCATACACATGGTAATGAGTTTTCAATGAATTGTTTATGAAATAGAGGAATGCACTGTGAA
Source organism: Dermacentor silvarum (assembly GCF_013339745.2). NCBI lineage: Eukaryota > Metazoa > Arthropoda > Arachnida > Ixodida > Ixodidae > Dermacentor > Dermacentor silvarum. The sequence continues at coordinate 1,815,435 of NC_051156.1, forward strand.
TGGTCGATGTTGAATGGCTGTAAATAGGCCTAAAATCAGTCGCTGTAACTTGCGTAAAATATGTAACTATTAAAATGATGGCACTGACTAGAGATGTGGGCAGTGACCATGGATGGTTTGTTCTGGAGTGATGATGTCATAAAATGTGTACGTGAAAGTAGCACGGTGCCTCAACAGGGCCCTTGAACGCAAGGCCTGAGAGGCACGTGCTGTCGTAGCCGCAGCCTCTGAAGAGAGGATGTGCTACGAATGCAGGGGGCTGATGACTCGCAATGTACAGGCATCTTCAATAAACTTTAAAACTAACCTGTAGTCAAAAAATGGTTCTGTGCCCAGAAACATTGCTGGGTGTAGAGGGATGTGTTGTTTGTATGCTAAGGAGAAGTATTTCTTTCTTTGAGGCTCTAATTCCTTGCACTCTATTAAGACGTAGATTACAGTTAGTCTCTCGCCACATTTGCTACAGGAAGGGGGTTCATTACCAGTCAACAGGTGAGAGTGCGTGCCATACGTGTGGCCAATTCTAAGGCGGCAAAGAATGACTTCGGTTTGTCGTGTTTTCGTAGTGGGTGGCCAATTCCCTAATTTTGGTTTAATGACGTGAAGTTTATTTCTTGTTTCCGTGTCCCATAAGTGCTGCCAATAGCTCCTAAGGCTTTTGCGCAGGAGATGCTTCATATCTATTGCAGGGACAGCTATGGAGGAGGTGTTCCCCTTCCTTACAAGGGAAACGGCAGTTTCATCTGCAAGCATGTTGCCCTCAATACCTCTGTGGCCGGGTACCCAGCATATAGTGACACGTTGGTTAGACGAATATGCTGTGCATAGCACTGAATAGAGATCACTGAGCACAGGGTTTTTGTGTTTACGAGGAGACATTAATGCCTTTACTACGCTTAAAGAGTCGGTGAATATAACAGATTTTTGAAGCTTGGTTTTCATTATATGCTTCCCTGCACACAATAGGGCTTGAGCCTCAGCCGTAAATATGCTTGTTTCTGGATGCATTTCACCGGATTCAGAAAAGGATGCACCGATTGCCGCATACGACACGCCAGCATGTAACTTTGATGCGTCGGTAAAGAATTCCGGGCAAGAATATTTTGATTGGAGTTCACGAAAGTGCATCCGGATATGTACTTCCGGGGCATACTTCGAGACCTCAACAAACGATGTGTCATATTCTATAAGTTGCCATTGCCAAGGCGGTAACGGCTTTGCCGGAGGCATTACATGATGCTGAAGCAGTGGAACACCGCTTTCTTCGCAGAGTTTCCTCACCCGCATTGAGAAGGGTTCCGCTGCTGTAAGTCGGTTATGGAAAAGTGTGGCACACGTAGTGTCATTTATGATGGAGTAACAAGGATGTCGGCAGTCTGAGTTTACTTTCAGAAAATACATAAAGCTAGAGTAGGACCTTTGTAGGTATAGGGGCCACTCATTTGACTCCACACAAAGACTTTGCACAGGGCTTGTTCTGAAGGCTCCGGTTGCCAGGCGGATGGCTAAATGGTGAACAGGATCAATCATCTTTAAAGCACTGGGGGCGGCGGACTGATAGACTATCGCACCGTAGTCTATGCGTGAACGAATGAGACTTTTGTATAAGTTTAACAAACACTTTCTGTCGCTGCCCCATGTGGTGTGCGACAATATTTTAAGAATGTTTATTGCTTTTAAGCATTTCGTAGTAAGGTATTTTATGTGGGGAATGAAAGTCAGTTTAGAATCTAGAATTGTGCCTAAAAATTTATATTCTCTGTTTACTGGTATGAGCTGTCCGTGTAGTTCCACTTCAGGGTCTGCTACGAGCCCTCTTTTTCGTGTGAATAGAACACACGAGCTTTTATTTGGGTTTACTTTAAAGCCATTTTCTGTGGCCCATGTAGAGACTTTGTTCAGGGCAACTTGAACCTGTCGTTGGCACACTGTAAGGTTACAAGATTTATAACTTATCTGTACGTCGTCGACGTACACGGAATAAGAGATGGCTGATGGCAATGATGTTCGGAGCGAGTTCATCTTGACTATAAATAGCGTACAGCTGAGCACGCCTCCCTGAGGTACCCCAGTTTCCTGTATGAATGAACGGGACAGCGCATTACCTATTTTGACACGGAAAGTACGATTCTGCAAGTAGCTCTCTATAACGTTTAGCATGTTCCCGCGGATGCCCATTGCCGACAGGTCTCGCAGGATTCCGTAACGCCACTCTGTGTCATACGCCTTCTCCATATCTAGAAATACAGATAAGAAGAACTGTTTATGTATGAAAGCATCCCGAATGTTTGTTTCGATGCGCACGAGATGGTCAGTTGTAGACCGGCCTTCTCTGAAACCGCATTGGTAAGGGTCAAGCAGTCTGTTTGATTCCAGGAAATGTAGAAGACGACGATTAATCATTTTTTGATGATGATGATGATGTGTGGTGTTTTATGGCGCAAGGGCCAGGTATGGCCAAAGAGCGCCATGACAAGTGGTAATGTAATCGATGAGCTGTTATGACGCGCGCAATGAGTTTCTCATGGTAGATGTAACATGGCTGTAAAGGGGCCTAAAAACAGTCGCTGTAAATGGCGTAAAACATATAGGTAATAAAATAATGATAGTGACTGAAGTGGCGTATGCTATGAGTTAAAAGGTGGAAGAAGGTTGTGATAACTTAACATGTATTTAAGAATGAAAAAGTGATGGTTGACGAGTAGCACAACAGCCTCACCAGGTACCTTGAGTACAAGGGGCCCGAGGCATGTGCTATAAACGAAGGTTGACATCGCAACAGCGGCCTCTCGCCGGAGGCCGTGCTACGAGTTTTTTGGGCAGAATACGTTGAGCGTACGGACGTCATTTAAGAATGCTAAAACGGATTTCATGTCCAATAGCGGTTCTCTGCCTAGAAACAGTGCCAAGTGCAGTGGTATACACTGCCTATATGCTAAAGGGAAGTGTCTTTTTCTTTCGGCTTGTGCTTCGCAACATTCCAGGAAGACATGCTGAACACTGAGGGTGTCCCCACATCTACTACACTTTGGAGGTTCACCGCCAGTCAGCAAAAAACTATGTGTACCATAGGTGTGCCCTATTCTGAGACGACAGAATAGGACATCAATTCGTCTTGAGTTGGTCAGTGATGGCCAGTACCCTAAATGTGGCTTAACCACGTGAAGCTTATTAAGGGTTTCAGCGTCCCACTCATGTTGCCAGTAGGTTCTGAGTTTGTTCCGCAAATATGGCTTCAGGTCTATAAATGGAACAGCTATGGACGCGTTGTAAGATGTTGTATCTAAGGAAGTTGCCATTCGGTCTGCTAGCACGTTACCTTCAATACTTCTGTGTCCAGGCACCCAGCATACCGTTACATGTTGATGATGATGATGATGTGTGATGTTTTATGGCACAAGGGCCAATTATGGCCAAAGAACGCCATGCCAGTGTTTGTGAGTGTGCAGTGGAGCGGTGAATTCTGAGAAGTAGATGAAACGTGGCTGTAAAGGGGCCCAAAAATTATCGCTGTAAAGTGCGTAAAATATAAATGTACTAAGATCATGGCAATGACTAATGAGGTGTACTATGAAATGAAGGATGCATTGAGAAAGAACAATACTATATTTAAAATATTTAAGATGCAGTAATTGGCAGGAAGCACTACTGCCTAAACAGAGCCCTTGAACCACAAGGGCCTGGAGGCATGTGCTATAAAAAACTATCACAGCGGCATTCTCTAGAGAGAGGATGCGCTACGAACTGATTGGGCTAATAACATGTAGCACAACATCGTTCAAAAAGCCGAGGATTGCTTTGGCGTTAAAAAGTGGTTCTTCACCAATAAACATCATGGGATGAAGAGGGATATGATAGGAGTATGCTACAGGAAAATATTTTCTTCTCTCCGTTTCGGCTTCCCGACACTCCAGCAGGACGTGGAGGACGGTCAGCCTCTCACCACATCTACCACAGGTTGGTGGTTCATCACCAGTAAGCAAAAAATTGTGGGTGCCGTACGTGTGTCCTATTCTGAGACGACAGAATAGGACATCAATTCGTCGTGTTTTCGTAGCTGAGGGCCAGAAACCTAACTGTGGTTTAATCATGTGAAGTTTATTATTTGTTTCAGCATCCCACAAGTGTTGCCAGTGGCTTCGTAGCTTCTTTCGCAAGAAAGGCTTCAAGTCTGTTGCAGGAACAGCTACTGTATGATTACTAGTGTGCAATGCAGCTGATGTGGCCATTTGGTCAGCTCGCACATTACCCTCAATGCCTCTATGGCCCGGCACCCAGCATATAATGACATGCTGGTAGGATATATACGCTCGGCATAGAGTGGAATAGAGCTCAATGAGTACAGGATTTTTGTGTTTGCAGAGTGACATCAGGGCTTTCACAACGCTTAGAGAGTCTGTAAATATAACTGTTTTTTGAAGTTTTGTTTTCGTTATATGCTTCACAGTTGACAATAGTGCATAGGCCTCAGCCGTAAAGATACTTGTTTCCTGGTGGAGCACACCGGATTCCGAGAAAGATGGGCCGACGGCTGCATAATAAACCCCGGCATGTCACCTAGAAGCGTCCGTGTAAAACTCTGTACACGAGTACTTGGATTGAAGCTCTAGGAAATGCATTTTAATGTGCGCCTCTGGAGCGTCTTTCGTGACCTCTACGAATGATGTGTCGCACTCTATGATCTGCCACTGCCACGGCGGTAATCAATTTAGCAGGAGCCATAGGACGATGTTCAAGCACTGGAACACCCATTTGCTCACTAAGATTCCTTACACGTAAAGAGAACGGTTTCCTCGCTGCAGGTCGGTTATGGAAGAGTGCAGCGGCGGTCATAACGTTTATGGTGGAATAAGAAGGATGTTCGTTGTTTGCTTGTACTGTCAGAAAATATACGAAACTGCTATATGAACGCTGCAGATGGAGTGACCACTGGTTCGACTCTACATAGAGACTCTGGATCGGGCTTGTTCGGAAAGCACCGGTCGCGAGGCAGATACACAAATGGTGAATGGGGTCTAGTATTTTTAATGCACTTGGCGTTGCGGAGTTATAAACTATAGCTCCGTAATCAAGGCGCGAGCGGACAAGACTGTTATACAAGTTTAGGAGGCATTTTCGATCACTACCCCATGTTGTGTGCGAGAGAATTTTTAAAAGGTTCATAGTCTTCAGACACTTTGTCTTCAGATATTTAAGATGGGGGATGAAGGTAAGCTTAGAGTCCAGAATTATGCCCAGGAATTTGTGTTCACTGCTCATGATGATGATGATATTTGGTGTTTTGTGGCGCAAGGGCCAAGTGTGGCCAAAGAGCGCCAAGACAATGAATGGTATGTTTGCCATGATCAGTGAGTTCCGATGACGGGATGCAATGTGGCTGTAAAGGGGCCTAAGAACAAATCGCGGTATAGAAGCGTAAAATATATATCGAATAGAATTATGGCAGTGACGTGTGGAATGATCTATGGGTAGTGAATGGATGAGAAATGGTCATGGTGCTTAGAGTATTAAGAGTATAAAGGTAGCACGACGCCTACCGGAAGCCTTTGTAGACAAAGACCAGGAGGCACGTGCTTGCTTTAATAAAATACCGCAGCAGCGGCCTCTCCAGAGAGACCATGCTACAAGTCACCTGGATATATAACACGAAAGTTAGGTATATCCTTTAAAAACGCGATAACGGATTGGTATTTAAAAAGAGGTTCATTGCCCAAAAACATACATGGATGCAATGGTAGATTCTGCCGTAACGATAATGAAAAATGTATTTTTCTCTGAGGCTCTAGTTCAGGGCATTGCAGGATGATGATGATGATGTGTGGTGTTTTATGGCGCAAGGGCCAGTTATGGCCAAAGAGCGCCATGCCAGTGTTTGTGAGTGTGCAGTGGAGCGATGAATTCTGAGAAGTTGATGAAGTGTGGCTGTAAAGGGGCCTAAAAATAATCGCTGTAAAGTGCGTAAAATATACAGGTACTAAGATCATGCAAATTACTAATGAGGTGTACTATGAAATGAAGAATGCATTGAGAAAGAGTGACACGATATTTAAAATATTTAAAATGTAGTAATTGGACAGAAGCACTACTGCCTGAACAGAGCCCTTGAACCACAAGGGCCTGGAGGCATGTGCTTATACAAAACTACTATCACAGCAGCATCCTCTGGAGGGAGGATGTGCTATGAATTTATTGGGCTTATAACATGCAGTACCACGTCGTTTAAGAAAGCGAGGACTGCTTTGGTGCTAAACAGCGGTTCCTCACCAAGAAACATACTGGGATGCAGAGGGACATGATAGCGGTAAGCTAAAGGGAAATGTTTTTTTCTATCTGCTTCGGCATCCCGACACTCCAGGAGAACATGGAGGACGGTTAGCCTCTCACCACATCTACCACAGGTTGGTGGTTCATCCCCGGTCAACAAAAAACTATGGGTGCCAAATGTATGACCTATTCTGAGACGACAGAACAGGACATCAGTTCGCCGTGTTCTCGTTGCGGAGGGCCAGAAACCTAACTGTGGCTTAATCAAGCGAAGCTTATTATTTGTTTCTTCATCCCACAGGCGTTGCCAATGGCTTCGCAATTTCTTACGCAAGAAATGTTTCAAATCTGTTGCAGAAACAGTAGCTGTAGGATTGGTAGCGTGCGATGTTATTGACGTAGCCATTCGGTCAGCTAGCACATTACCCTCAATGCTTCTATGGCCAGGCACCCAGCATATAATGATATGCTGGTTAGATACATACGCTCTACACAGTACGGAATAGAGCTCAATGAGTATAGGATTTTTCTGTTTACAGGGTGACTTTAAAGCGTTTACGACACTTAGAGAGTCTGTAAATATGATTGATTTTTGAAGTTTAGATTTCCTTATATGCCTCACAGCTGACAATAGTGCATAAGGCCTCAGCCGTAAAGATACTTGCTTCCGGGTGGAGTACACCGGATTCCGAAAAGGATGGGCCGACGGCTGCATACGACACCCCGTCACGTGACTTAGAAGCGTCTGTATAAAACTCTGTGCATGTGTACTTGGACTGGAGTTCAAGGAAATGCATTTTGATATGTGCCTCTGGTGCGTGCTTAGTGACCTCTACGAATGATGTGTCACACTCTATGAGCTGCCACTGCCACGGCGGTAACAGTTTCGCTGGAGCCATAAGACAGTGTTCAAGCAACGGAACACCCATTTCCTCACTAAGATTCCTCACACGCAAAGAGAACGGTTTTCTCGATGCCGGTCGATTTTCGAAGAGTGTGGCAGTGGTCATGTCGTTTATGGTTGAATAAGAGGGATGTTCAATGTTCGCGTGTACTCTAAGAAAATATGTAAAACTACTATATGAACGCTGCAGATGAAGTGACCACTGATTCGACTCTACGTAGAGGCTCTGGATCGGACTTGTTCGGAAAGCACCGGTCGCGAGGCGGATGCCCAGATGGTGAACGGGGTCTAGAATTTTTAATGCACTTGACGTTGCAGAATTATAAATTATAGCTCCGTAATCAAGGCTCAGTGAGCGGACAAGACTGTTGTACAAGTTAAGGAGGAATTTTCGGTCACTACCCCATGTTGTGCGCGACAACAATTTTAAAAGGTTCATCGTCTTCAGACACCTTGCCTTCAAATATTTAAGATGGGGGATAAAGGAAAGCTTCGAGTCTAGAATTAGTCCCAGGAATTTATGCTCACTGCTCACGGATAGTTCCTCTTGATTAATCGTGAGATTTGGCACTGGTGTCATGCCTCTTTTGTTTGAGAAAAGTATGCACGTACTTTTCTTTGCATTTATTTTAAATCCATTTACATCAGCCCATTTAGACAGTTTGTTTAATCCAAGCTGTACCTGTCGTTCGCAGATAGCAATGTTGCATGATTTGAAACCTATCTGTACATCATCAACATACACAGAATAAAACATGCTGCGTGGAATAACTGTATACAGGGAGTTCATTTTTACAATAAAGAGTGTGCAACTAAGCACGCCCCCTTGTGGCACACCAGCCTCCTGGGTGAATGTTCTAGATAAAACATTGCCCACTCTTACGCGAAACGTGCGGTTAGACAAGTAGCTTTCGACTGTGTTTAACATATTACCGCGGACCCCCATCGCACAAAGATCTCGCAGAATTCCGAAGCGCCATGTCGTATCGTACGCTTTGATGATGTGTGGCGTTTAATGGCGCAAGGGCCAGCTATGGCCAAAGAGCGCCATGACATATGGTAATAAAATGTTTATGTATTATGAATGAAGTGATTAAATTGAGTTGCTAATGTACATGTTATGTGGCTGTAAAAAGGCCTAAGAACGGGTCGCTGTAAACTGCGTAAAATAGAATGACAATGATTCATGACAAAATAAAAAATGAGCATAAAAGTTTTACTACGAAAAGGTGATATAATAGGTTTCATACAAGGACTACTGCCTCCACAGGGCTCTTGAAGTATAGAGCTGAGAGGCGTGTGGTAAAAGACATGTCACTGCGGCTACAGCCTCGAAGGCGAGGCTTTGCTACGCATGACCTGGCCAAATTACTTCTAAGACGTTAACTTCATCTAGAAAGCTAAAAACTGTGTTTAAGTTAAAAAGCGGTTCGTTGCTGAGAAAGAATGCTGGGTGAAATGGGATATGCTGGAGGTATGCAGAATAAAAGTACTTTTTACGCTCCCTTTCTATTTCCTTGCACTGAATGAGGACATGGAGCACTGTAAGGGTGTCGCCACACCTTCGACATGACGGAGTATCACTTCCAGTCAGTAGGTAAGAGTGGGTGCCGAAGGTATGACCTATTCTTAATCGGCAGAGGAGCACTTCTTTGTATCGTGCTGTTTTCTCTGATATCCAGTGCCCTAATTTTGGTTTGATAAAATGCAGTTTATTGAATACCTGGGTATCCCACTGTTTCTGCCAGTGCTTCTTCAGCTTTTGACGTAAGTATGGTTTAAGGTCTGTGGCAGGAATTGGTATGTTCTTGTCGGCGTCGCTAAAAACTACTGAGGTAGCGTTCCCGTCAGCATCTTCATTGCCTTTTATGCCACTATGGCCAGGCACCCAGCATAGGACGATGACTTGTTTAGCCGTATAAGCTGAGCACAACACTGCATACAATTGGTTAAAAACAGTGTTCTTGTTTTTTCGTACACTCATTAAAGCTCGGACTACACTCAATGAGTCCGTGAACACAATAGCTTTTGGGAGATTCATTTGTTTTATGTGTTGAACTGCAGAGAGTATCGCGTACGCTTCTGCCGTAAAAATACTTGTATGTGGATTCAATGTACCGGATATTGAAAACGATGGTCCTAGAGCTGCATAGGCAACACCAGCAGGAGACTTCGAAGCGTCTGTATAAAATTCAGCACAAAAATACTTATCCTGAAGTTCAAGAAAATGTGAATGTATATGTGTATCAGGTGCTCGTTTCGATATTTCAACAAAAGAAATGTCACACTGTATATTCTGCCACTCCCAAGGCGGTGGGAGACGAGTAGGACCCATTAGAACATTCTTCAGAAGAGGGACGCCTGTTTCTTCTGACAGTGCTTCCAACCGAAGTGACAGAGGAGGCCTAGTGGCCGGGCGGTTACAGAACAGCCTGGCCGCGGACATGTCGCGAATGGTAGAATGGCATGGATGCTGGCTATCTGATTTAACCTTCAGGGTGTAGGCAAAGCTTAAGTATGTCCTTTGGAGATGTAGTGACCATTCGTTTGATTCAACGTACAGACTTTCTACAGGACTAGTCCTGAAGGCACCTGTAGCAAGACGGATACCTAAGTGGTGAACCGAATCTAGCATCTTCAAAGCACTAGGTGCAGCGGAGTTGTATACTATAGCTCCATAGTCGAGGCGCGACCTAATGAGACTTTTGTAGAGGTTCAAAAGGCATCTCCTGTCACTTCCCCAAGATGTCCGGGACAATAGCTTCAGTAGATTCATTGTCTTTAGACACTTCGCTTTCACATATTTCAAATGGGGTATAAATGTTAATTTAGTGTCTAAAATGAGGCCTAAAAATTTATGTTCATGGCTCACAGATAGCCGTTGTCCATTAAGATGAATGCAGGGGTCAGGTAGTATACCTCTCTTGTTCGAGAAAAGAACACAAGTGCTTTTTTGAGGGTTCAGTTTAAATCCATTCTCGTCAGCCCATTTACATACTTTGTTTAACCCAAGTTGTACATGTCGCTCACAGATAGAAATGTTACATGATCTAAAACCTATTTGTACGTCATCCACATACACCGAATAGAACATCGTACTAGGTAAGACAGTATGGAGCGAATTCATTTTCACAACGAATAGAGTGCAGCTCAGTACACCACCTTGTGGTACACCCGTTTCTTGAGTAAATGGACGAGATAGGATATTACCAACCCTAACACGGAACGTGCGATTAGATAGATAGCTTTCAATCACTCTCAAGAGGTTGCCTCGGACTCCCATTGCAGCCAGATCACGGAGAATTCCAAAACGCCAAGTTGTATCGTATGCCTTTTCCACATCTAGAAATACCGATAATAATAACTGTTTGTGCACAAAGGCATCCCTGATGTTCGCCTCGATGCGGACAAGGTGGTCTATTGTCGACCTACCTTCTCGGAAGCCACACTGGAAGGGGTCTAGTGTTTCGTTATTTTCTAGGAAACTGATTAAACGCCGGTTTATCATTTTCTCATACAGCTTGCACAGGCAGCTTGTTAGAGCTATTGGCCTGTAGCTGCTGGCTAAGGACGGGTCTTTGCCTTGTTTAAGTATCGGGATGACTATGGCTTCTTTCCATGAGGACGGGATACACTCAGCCGCCCACATGGCATTAAAAAGTGACAGGAGTGTTTTCAGTGTTTCAGGGTGTAGGTATCTAACCATTTCATACATAATACGATCGCCACCTGGCGCCGAATTGTTGCAACATGTGAGAGATGCTTTAAGTTCGGCTAAGGTAAATGGTCGATTGTAAGCCTCACTCGAAGAACCTTTGCGGTTAAGGGGCTGCCGTTCTTCGCGTTCTTTGAACTTCAGGAAAGTTTCTGTATAGTGCGATTCACTTGATACATATTCAAAGTGTTCACCTAGACAATCCGCCTGGTCTTCCAGGCTATCACCTTGGCTACTTACTAAGCGTAGGGGATGTGACTCCCGGCCTATTAGTTTATTTACCCTATTCCAGACTTTGGTTTCATCGGTGTACGAATTTATGCTGGAGATGTACTTTTCCCAACTCTCTCTTTTAGCATGTCTGCGCGTTTCTCCTGCCCTGCGACTTTGCTTGCTTAAAATTTATCAGGTTTTCAGCTGTTGGGGAGTTGCGAAGCAATCCCCAGGCTTTGTTTTGCTTTTTACGTGCTTTTTGGCATTCGTCGTTCCACCATGGCAGGCGACGCTTATTAGCCAGTCCATTAGATTGTTGTATGCACCTTTCGGCAGCGTCAATGATAAAACCTGTTATATACGCCACAGCATCGTCTATGTTAAAAGAGGCAATGTCATCCCGGCCTAAATATGTTATTTGTCGAAAAAGTTCCCAGTTAGCCGAGTCAAGCTTCCATCGGGGAACGTGTGGCGAGCATCTATCTTGTTCTGTTAAGCCTAGCATAATTGGGAAGTGGTCGCTCCCAAAGGGGTTCTTGAGAACGGACCACTCCAGGTATGGCATTAGGGTACTCGATGCTATACTTAGGTCAATGGATGAATATGTGTTATGTGTAACGCTGTAATACGTAGGCTCTTTCTTGTTAAGTAGTGATGCGCCTGAAGAGAACAGAAAATTTTCAATTAGGCGACCTCTCGCATCGCAACGTGAGTCTCCCCACAAAGTGTTATGTGCGTTGAAATCTCCGACAACTATATATGGCTCCGGAAGTTCATTTATGTAGTTTTGGAATTCAGTTTTATGTAGCTGATAATTGGGAGGGATGTATATAGAGCTGATAGTGATCAGCTTGTCAAACAACACCCCTCGGACAGCAACTGCCTCTAGGGGCGTATGAAGTTTTAATTCCCGGCAGGCAATACCTCTATCGACTACAATAGCCACACCACCGGAAGACACGACTGTGTCATCGCGGTCTTTACGAAAAATGGCGTATTGCCGGAGAAAGTTTGATTGTGTAGGTTTAAGGTGTGTCTCTTGTACACACAGCACCTTAGGATTAAACCTGTGTAGGATTTCTTTGACGTCATCGAGGTTGTGTAGGAGTCCTCTGACGTTCCATTGTATTATTTGTGTATTCATGTTGGAAGTGTTTTTTTGTGCTGTGTGTTTAAAAAAGAGACTAATTTAACTTACAGAGCCCTTGTCGGGCCCTGTGATGCGGGCTTTTTCTTTTTTGGAGCGATCGCGAGATTCTCGCGGCTCCTTTGGCGCTTGCGGCGCTGTCTGGCAGGTTGTTGTGTCCATCGCCTCTTGCGAGGCGCTGGACACGCGCTCTTGCGAGCGGTTGTTTTGACGGGAAGGCCTCGTTTCGAGGGACGAGGCCCTTGAGGCCACCAGCCCGGAGGTTGATGGCCCCTTCTTGTGAGTTGGCGGACCAGCGTTAGCTGCAGCCGCCGGGGGGGCGGATGGCGTCACTGCCGGCTCACTGTGTGCGGGCCGGACAGCCGCCGGAAGCCGTTGCGACGCTGCCCCCTGACGCGCCACTTCGGCAAAGGTGTTCTTTGGCAGGTAGGATACCCGCATGCGTGCCTCCTTGAACGTTAGATTTTCCTTTACTTTAATGGTTACAATTTCTTTTCCTTTTTTCCAGGACGGGCACGACCGCGAGTATGCGGCGTGCTCGCCATCACAGTTCACACAGTGGAGAGAGTTTTCGCATGTTTCAGAGGCATGGTCACCGGAACTACATTTAGCACATGTCTGTCGGCCTCGGCAGTTCTGGGAACTGTGGCCGAAACGCTGGCACTTGAAGCAACGAAGAGGATTTGGTACATAGGGTCTGACCCGTAGCTTTACATAGCCTGCCTCGATTGTCTCGGGCAGGATGCTTGAGCCAAAAGTAAGTACTATATGTTTGGTTTTGATCTCTTTGCCGTCCCGTCTTAGCATGATTCGTTTAACAGTGATCACGTTTTGCTCGCTCCAGCCTTCCAACAGTTCAGCTTCTGTCAGTTCCATGAGGTCATCGTCGGAGACAACACCACGGCTGGTGTTCATAGTTCGGTGCGGGGATATTGTCACTGGGATCTCCCCGAATGACACTAGGTTAGGAAGCTTTTCGTGCTGTTTCGCATCGCGGAGCTCCAAAAGGAGGTCGCCGCTAGCCATTTTCGATGCTTTGTAGCCTGCTTCCAAGAGCTTTCGTCAGACTTTTCGAAACAAGAAAGGGTGAGATCATTCTCACCGTCTTTTCGGGTTTATCAGAATGGATCACATGAAATCGGGGGAAGATTTGCAATCTGTTGCCATGGAATTCAAAAATATCTTCGGTGCGCCCTCGTTTGTGAGAGCGATCAGGGAGTCGGGGGAATAAAGAAAAAGCCATAAGCTAACAATGATTTCGGTAACTATGCCAGCCGCCCACCACCGAGCCCAACAAGGGGACGCTACAAGACCCGAAGGAGATGCAGACGCCAGCTGTACATAGTCACTATAACCTAATATAATAGACCCAAGGATGGATAAACTACACCAGGTTAACCCTTGCTGCCTGGAAAATAGGAAGTAAAACGAAGTGAAGAGAAGACAGGAGAGATGGAAAGTAAGAGAGAAAGACGAAGGTTGGAGGGAGAGAGAGAGAGACAGGAAAAGGCAACTACCGATTTCCCCCGGGTGGGTCAGTCCGGGGGTGCCGTCTACGTGAAGCCGAGGCCAAAGAGGTGTGTTGCCTCCGCCGAGGGGCCGTAAAGGTCCAAACACCCGGCATCGGCTCAACCCCCAGGATCGCCTTTTCCCCGAACACGGCTAAGCCGCGCACGGTTAGACGCAGGAGGGTCCCACCCTCATGTGCTCGGGTCCGTGGTGTCGCAACACACCAAACGCCTGCTTACGCAGACGCCCCTGCGGGGGGGCATTGCAGGAGGACGTGAAGTACACTAAGTGGCTCGCCACATTCATCACAGACAGGCGGATTGCCACCGGACAATAAGTATGCGTGTGTACTGTATGTGTGTCCTATTCTGAGTCTGCAAAGTGTAACTTGTGTGCGGCGTGTCTTCGATTCTGGTGGCCAATGAGCGAGTTGAGGCTTTATAGTGTGTAATTTGTTGCTCGTTTCTCTGTCCCACAGACGTTGCCAGTAGGCCCTGACCTTTTTCTTGAGAAAGGGTTTTAGGTCCATTACAGGGACAGCTATGGGTGAAGTGGCAGCGTCTGTATGAGCAGATGTGGCTAGCTTGTCGGCCAACTCATTCCCCTCGATCTCGCGGTGCCCTGGCACCCAGCACAGCACAATTTGTTGCTTGGATGCATACGCGGTGCAAATTATGGAATAAAGAGCTATAATGACGGGGTTTCTGTGCCTACTGAGAGTTTTTAAACATTTCAACACGGATAAAGAGTCAGTAAAGATGATTGCCTTGGGTATGTCTAACCGTTTGATGTGTTTAACCGCCGCCAGGATGGCGTAGGCCTCCGCTGTAAAGATGGTTGTGTTTGGGTGTAGAACTCCGGCAGCCGAAAAGGATGGACCGACCGCCGCGTAAGACACGCCAGTGTGTGACTTTGAGGCGTCAGTAAAATATTCCGGACAAGAGTATTTGTGCTGCAATTCGAGGAAGTGCATACGGATATGTGCGACCGGCGCATGCTTTGTGACCTCAATGAAGGACAGATCACAGTCAATCAGCTGCCACTGCCATGGCGGCAGCTCTACAGGAGGGGGCATGACATCGTGCTCATGGAGCGACACATCCATTTCTTCGGCAAGACTTCTTACTCGCAGTGCGTAGGGCTTTCTCACGGAAGGGCGGTTCAGAAAGGTTTGGGCACTGGACAGATCATTTATACTTGTGTAGGCAGGGTTCGTATTGTTTGAGTTCACTTTTAGGAAATATACAAAGGATAAGTAAGTTCTCTGTAGATGTAGCGACCATTCATTTGATTCGGCATAAAGGCTTTCTACGGGGCTTGTTCTGAACGCACCCGTAGAGAGGCGGATACCCAGATGGTGGACAGGGTCTAACATCTTCAAGGCGCTCGGCGTCGCAGAGTGATATATGATGGAACCGTAGTCTATACGTGATCGAATGAGGCTCTTATATAGATTCAATAGACATCTTGTGTCACTACCCCACGTAGTGCGAGACAACACTTTCAAGATGCTCATTGTCTTCAGGCACTTGTTTCTTAAATACTTTAGATGTGGGATAAACGTTAACTTCGCATCCAGAATTAGGCCTAGGAATTTGTGTTCAGTTTTTACAGGTAGACCCTCACCCTGTATCTCGATGTTGGGATCAGGGTGCAGACCTCCCTTCCTGGAGAAGAGGACGCATGTGAACTTTTGTGGGTTAAGCCGAAAACCATTCTCGTCTGCCCACTTAGACAGTTCGTTCAGTCCAAGCTGAACCTGCCGCTCACAGATTGCAAGGTTACATGACGTGAAGCCTATCTGTACATCGTCGACATATACTGAATAAAATATGTTGCGTGGGATGTACAGACGCAGAGAGTTCATTTTTATGATAAAAAGGGTGCAACTAAGCACACCACCTTGTGGTACTCCAGTTTCCTGCACATATGGTCTTGATAGGGCATTACCCACACGAACACGGAATCTGCGGTTGGACAGATAACTTTCAATGATATTCAGCATAATGCCACGTATTCCAAAGTGTGCGAGGTCTCTTAGTATTCCGAATCGCCACGTGGTGTCGTATGCTTTTTCCATATCAAGGAAAACAGACAGGAAGAATTGCTTGTGGACAAAAGCCTCACGAATCTGAGCCTCTAGGCGTATCAGATGGTCAGTGGTGGATCGGCCGTCGCGGAATCCACACTGGTATGGGTCAAGCAGCTTGTTTGATTCTAGGAAATGTATCAGACGGCGGTTTATCATTTTCTCGAAAGCTTTGCAGAGGCAGCTTGTTAGAGCTATGGGCCGGTAACTGGATACGGACGATGGATCCTTGCCCTGCTTCAGGATAGGGATCACTATGGCCTCTTTCCAGGCAGAGGGGATCTCGCCGGAGGTCCATATAGAGTTATAGAGACAGAGAAGGGTTTTCTTAGTTTCAGAGGGTAGGTTTTTCAACATGTCATATAGTATACGGTCAGGTCCTGGGGCAGATTGGTTGCAACAGGTGAGTGATGCATGCAGCTCTGCTAGGGAGAAAGGTAGGTTATATGGCTCGTTTCCGGTGCTCTTTCGGTCCAGTTTTTGTTTTTCTATTGCTGATTTGTATCTTTTAAACGCTGGAGAATAGTGTGATGAACTGGAAACATGTTCAAAATGTGCACCCAGATGGTTCGCTTGGTCCTCCAGGCTGTCTCCCTGTCTGTCTACCAGGGGAGGCGGATGTGTTTGTCGTCCTCTTACTCTATTCACCCTGTTCCAAACCTTGGCCTCATCCGTGTACGAGTTGATACTTGATAAAAATGTTTGCCAGCTGTCTCTCCTGGCTTGTCTGCGTGTTCTCCTACCTTGGGACTTGATTTTCTTGAAACTGACAAGGTTTTCAGCAGTAGGATAATTGCGAAGCTGCCTCCATGCTCTGTTCTGCTGCCTACGTGCGTTCCGGCATTGTTCATTCCACCACGGAACACGGCGTTTGCTAGAAAGACCACTTGTTTGGGGAATACACTTAGAAGCTGCATCTATTATGAAATTTGTAAAATACTCGATGGCACCGTCAATTCCGAGCGATGAAATGTCAGCCCACGAGAGCTTACTGGTAAGTGTTTGGAATTTTTCCCAGTCCGCTGCATTGACCTTCCACCGGGGAGCATGTGGTGGACATTCGTATTGTCTTGGCGCTCTCAGCAGTATTGGGAAATGGTCGCTCCCGTAAGGGTTTTTTATAACTTCCCATTCAAGTTCAGGTAATATGGATGGAGAAGCTATGCTGAGGTCTATAGAGGAAAAGGTTTTGTTTGCAAGACAATAATATGTCGGTTCTTTTTTGTTAAGCAGACAAGCACCGGATGAGAAAAGAAAATCTTGAATTAGACGGCCTCGCGCATCGATGCGAGCGTCGCCCCACAGACTGTTGTGTGCATTGAGATCGCCAAGAACAAGATAGGGCTCTGGCAATTCGTCTATCAAGGACTGAAATTCGTGTTTGTGTAAGCGGTAATGTGGGGGTATGTATAGTGAGCAAATGGTGATGAGTTTGTTAAGGAGAACCAGTCGAACTGCCACTGCTTCAAGGGGTGTTTGCAGCTGCAAACGTTGACATGCTATGCTTTTGTGAGTCATGATGGCAACACCGCCTGATGATGCGAGACCATCATCGCGATCTTTACGAAACGTAACATACTGTCGAAGAAAGTTTGTATGTGTCGATTTTAAATGAGTTTCCTGTACACACAGCACTTTTGGATTGTGTTTGTGGAGAAGTTCTTGCACATCATCGAGGTTCCTAAGAAGGCCTCTGATGTTCCATTGTATAATTTGTGTGGCCATACTGAAAGTAAATGGGTGCTGTGTGTACTAAAAACAAAAAGGAAGTGTTGCATTAGATTACAGAGCCCTTTCCAGGCCCTGTAACGCGGGATTTGTCTTTTCTGAAGCGGTCGAGGGAACCTCGCCGCTCCTTAGGCGCTTGGTGCGCCGTCGGGGTGGGTGTGGTGTCCATTGCCTCTTGTGAGGCGCCGGACACGCGCTCTTGCGAGCGAGAAGTTTCACGAGAAAGTCTCGCCGCGAAGGACGAGACATTTGCGCCCACCAGCCCGGATGTCGATGGGGCTGCCTTTGGGCCTGAGCTGCGCCGGCTGTTGCCAGCACCAGCAGGGGCCGGTGAGGGTGAGGCAGCCTTGACTGCACCCACCGTGGGAGCTGCTGGCGGGCCTGCGGGTTCGCTACGCGAAGCGCAGGCTGCCACCGAGGACTGTTGTGGTGCCGGCAACCCTAGGGTAACCGGGCCTGTTCGCTGGTTGGGTGGAGTAGACTTAGCTCCTTCCACCCTGGGGGCAGGAGCCACAAGCGGCAGCTCGCTGCGCGCGAGCTGGGCAGGTGGCAGTAGCCGCTGCGACGCTGCCCCTTGACGCGCCGCATCAGCATATGTGGTAGTGTGGAATGGTGAGCACCTTTTGCGTGCTTCCCTGAACGATATGTTCTCGCGCACTTTGAGAGTGATAATTTCTTTTTCTTTTTTCCAGTTAGGACAGGACCTGGAGTAAGCTGGATGTTCACCATCACAGTTTACACAGTGTGCTGTCGCTTCGCAGTTATCTGAGGCGTGACCTTGGACTCCACATTTCGCGCATGTAAGTCTACCACGACAGCTCTGCGAGCCGTGGCCAAATCTTTGACATTGGAAACATCGTCTTGGATTAGGTATGTATGGTCTGACAGCTATCTTAGTGTATCCGGTTTCTATTGTTTGTGGCAGATCGCAAGTGGCAAAGGTCAGGATCAGGTGTTTTGTAGGAATTTCTTTATTGTCTCGTCGGATAATGATACGCTGTACGTTGGTTACATTTTGCTCTTTCCAGCCCTCCAATAGTTCGGTTTCGGACAAGTCAATGAGATCTGCATCAGAAACTACTCCGCGTGCTGTATTCATAGAACGGTGAGGTGAAACGGTAACAGGAATGTCTCCAAATGCCACAAGCTTGTTGAGTTTATTGTGCTGCTCTTTATCACGGATCTCGAGCAGGAGGTCCCCGCTCGCCATTTTGGTGACTTTGTAACCTGGGCCAAGGGCGTCAGTCAAGCCTTTTGCGACTAGAAAAGGGGATACGGTTCTTGCTGGTTTTTCGGTCTTCTCACTGTGAACTACTTGGTAACGGGGGAAAATTTCTCTTGGTCTGAATAAGCTTAATAGTTCTTCGGTGCGTCCCCTCTTGTGAGGGTGACGATCAAGTAAACGGGGAAATGCAGGCGTTCCCATACTGGTTTGGTTTATTTCGGCAGCAATGGCGGCCACCCACCACGGAGCCCAACTCGGGGACGCTGCAGCACTTAACGCGTAAGGCTGCAGGCGCCAACCGTACATTGCCACTATAACCTAATATATTATACCCAAGGGAGGGCACATACACAAGGTTAACCCAAGCCGCCTGTGAAAATTAGGAAGTGACGGAAAAGAAGAGATGATAGGAGAGTAAAAGAAAGGAGATAGGAAAGCAAAAGGTTGGAGAGGGGGACAGGAAAAGGCGACCACCGGTTTCCCCCGGGTGGGTCAGTCCGGGGGTGCTGTCTACGTGAAGCAGAGGCCAAAGAGGTGTGTTGCCTCCGCCGAGGGGCCGTAGAGGTCCAAACACCCGGCATCGGCTCAACCCCCAGGATCCCCTTTTCCCCGGACACGGCTAAGCCGCGCACGGCTACACGCGGGAGGGTCCAACCCTCATGTGCTCGGGTACGTGGTGTCGCAACGCACCAAACGCCTGCTTACGCAGACGCCCCTGCGGGGGTTCACTGCTCATGGATAGTTCCTCTCGATTGATCGTGAGATTTGGTACCGGTGTCACGCCTCGTTTGTTTGAGAAGAGTATGCATGTACTTTTCTGTGCGTTTATTTTGAACCCATTTACATCCGCCCATTTAGACAATTTGTTTAATCCAAGCTGCACCTGTCGTTCACAGATAGCGATGTTACATGATTTGAAACCTATCTGTACATCATCGACGTACACAGAATAAAACATGCTGCGTGGAATCACTGTATGCAGGGAGTTCATTTTTACAATGAAGAGTGTGCAACTAAGTACACCCCCTTGCGGCACGCCAGCCTCCTGGGTGAATGTTCTAGATAAAGCATTGTCCACTCTTACGCGAAACGTGCGGTTAGACAAGTAGCTTTCGGCTGTGTTTAACATATCTCCGCGGACCCCCATCGCAGAAAGATCTCGCAGAATTCCGAAGCGCCATGTCGTGTCGTACGCTTTCTCTAGATCTAGAAAGACCGAAAGTAAAAACTGTTTATGTATAAACGTATCTCTGATGTTTGCCTCGATGCGAACAAGGTGGTCTATTGTTGACCTACCTTCTCGGAAGCCACACTGGAAGGGGTCCAGTATTTTGTCATTTTCTAGGAAACAGATTAGGCGCCGGTTTATCATTTTTTCATACAACTTGCACAGGCAGCTTTTAGCGCTATTGGCCTGTAGCTGCTAGCTAAAGACGGGTCCTTGCCTTGTTTAAGAATCGGGATGACTATGGCTTCTTTCCACAAGGAAGGAATATATCCAGCCGCCCACATGGCATTAAACAGAGATAAGATAGTTAGTTAGTTAAGTTGGGTTTATTGGCGCAAAAGCGGCTACGGCTATGCTGCGCCAGACACAGGATGATAAAATTTCCTTTGTAGATGGAGCATACACTTTAATTAAAACTTACTTAAAAACCCTGTTTCGTCAAAGAAACTTAACACGTCAGTCAGAGATACCAGTGCATCATCTCCTAATAGCAACATCGGGTGAAGTGGAGTGTGTGACTTATACAAAACTCGGAAGTACTTTTTCCTAAGCATTTCGAGATGCGGACATGTGATTAAAATGTGTATTACTGTTAATGGTTCATGGCATTTATCACATGTTGGTTGTTCCTCCTCTGTCAAAAGGTAATTATGTGTCATTTATGTGTGGCCTATCCGAAGGCGACAAAGTATTACTTCGATGAAACGTTCTTGATGATAGCATGTCTTCCACTCTCCAAGGACAGGTTTAATAAGTTGAAGTTTGTTGTTATCTTTCAATTTCCATTCGCGTTGCCAGTTTGAAAGGAGTGCCTTGCGAACTGCTTGAATCCCGTCCCTAGCAGGTATATTAACTTTTGAAGTATTCATATATTTTGCTGTTGCTGCACATTCATCCGCCTTTTCATTTCCTGGGATCCCCGCATGGCTTGGCACCCAGCAGAAACGAATAATCTGGCCTTCACTTAGATGTGTTAGTGTGTTTAGGATATTGCCAATGATGGGTTCGTATTGTGATTGCATATTCAGGGCTTTAAGTGCACTTAAAGAGTCTGTATAAATTACAGATTTTTCGTGTTTAGTGCTTATAATCTTTTGTACTGCCATCCATAAGGCATAACACTCAGCAGTGAAAACTGATACAAACTGTGTTAGTCTAACTGTCTGTTCCCACGTGCCTTGAACCACGCTGCTTCCGACATAAATGGGCGTCTTCGAGCCATCGGTGTAAAATTCCGTGTAAGTGTCGTATGTGTCTTGCACTGTGCGAAATTCCTGTAGTATAAATTCACGAGGCATATCTTGTTTTTTTAGATGCGTTAACGAAAAATCTAGAAATTTTGTGAAATCGTTCCAAGGTGCTAATCTGGTTGGTCTTTGCATGACAGGAAGCGTTTCAGTAGGGACATTGTAGTTGAGTACTTTTTCTTCAAATCTAAGTATAAGTGGTTTTATAGCATTTGGCTTGTTCATGTAGTGTAGTCGTTTCTCGCAGTGTGTGATAATGTTGTGGCAAATGTGGTCTGGCGATGAGCGAACTCTTAGAACGTATGTCAACATGAGTTGCGTTCTTCTGTGGTCTAAAGACGTCTCGTTGCTCTCGGAATACAAGCTGGGAACGGGTGAGGTCCTATAGGCACCGGTTGCTAAGCGTAGTCCTTTATTATGAACGGGATCTAACCACTTAATGTACGATTGTCTGGCTGAACCATACGTTATGCACCCGTAGTCCAATTTGCTACGTACCAAGGAACGATATATATGAAGGAGGCATTTGCGGTCAGAGCCCCAGTGCTTCCGGGACAGGACTTTCAGGACATTAAGGGCCTTATTTGTTTTAACCTTTAGGTTGTTAATGTGTGAAAGAAAATTCAGCTTTTTATCGAATATTAGCCCTAAGAACTTTTGCTCTTGTTTGACTGGCAGTACTATTCCATTTAGTGTTAGGGTGGGGTCAGGTTGTAAGCCCCTCTTCTGAGAAAACACCACGGCTAACAGTTTTTTCGGATGAGAAACGGAAGCCGTTTTTATTAGCCCATAGTGTCAATTTGTTTAGGGTGATTTGAATCTGCCGTTCACACGTTGTCATGTTAGATGCGCGGAAAGCAATCTGGAGGTCATCAACGTAAAGAGAGTGCATAAGAGTAGAAGGTATGACTTTGTTGACAGAATTCATTTTGACAACAAACAGTGTTGTACTTAAAACACAGCCCTGAGGCACACCGTTTTCCTGGGTGAATACGCGTGACAGAACCCTACCAAGACGCACCTGAAATGTTCGATCGGACATAAAATCAGATAGGCACTTGAGCATTCTGCCCCGAATCCCTAGGTCTGCCAAGTCCCTCAAAATGCCATATCTCCATGTGGTATCATATGCCTTCTCCAAGTCGAAAAAGACAGCTAGGCAGTGTTGTTTGTGTAAAAAGGCATTGCGTATTTCATGTTCAAGTCGGACAAGGTGATCAGTTGTAGAACAACCCTTTTTGTAACCACATTGATGTATGTTTAAGGACTTTTCTATTTCGAGGGTGAAAGTTAGCCTGGTGTTCACAACACATTCGTATGACTTTGCCAAACAGCTGGTGAGAGCAATGGGGCGGTAACTGCTGGGGGATGTAGCTGGCTTTCCAGATTTTAGGAAAGGTATGATTATGGCGTTTTTCCATGCTTTCGGCATTTCTCCAGTTTCCTAAATCTTGTTAAAGAATTTTAGTAATGCTTTGATAGATGTTTGTGACAAGTGGGCAAGCATGGTGTAGTGAATACGGTCCATACCAACTGCAGTTTTCTTTCCAGCAGAAAGTACGCTATTTTATTCTGGGGGAGTGTGTACGGCTCATCAGAAGCACCTGTTGTTGGTAATCTTTGTTTTTCAGCAGAGTTTTTGTATGTTAAAATTGTGTCCGTGTAGTTGGCTGAACTTGATACTTTGTAGAAGTGTTCCCCCAGAATAGTTTGCTTGTTCGTCGAGTGTTGTTTGTGTACCAGGATTTGAGAGTAAGGGAATTGTGTAGGACGAGTAATCCCCTTTGAATTTCTTTACCTGTTCCCACATGCGTTTGGAGGAGACTGAACTGTTAATTGAGGAGACGTATTCCTGCCAAGAGTTTTTTTCAGCTTGTCTACGGATGTATCGTGCATGGGCTTCTTTCTGTTTGAAAATAATTAGGTTTTTATATGTCGGGTATCTACGAAGATTGCCCCAGGCCTTATTCTGTTCTTTTTTTGCTTTGGAACATTCCTCTGTCCACCACGGGTTTAGTTTCTTTCGATATTGTCCTGTAGATTGGGGTATGGCTCTTTCAGCTGCTGTGATTATGATAGTCGTAAATGTTTCATTAATTTCATCGATGCCTAGATCGGCTGAAAAGTTTTCTTCTAGTTTGGCAGCTTCTGTAAAAAGCGTCCAGTCTGCCAGTTGGAGTTTCCAACGACGCGGCCTGCAGGTGATGATGGGTAAAGTTGATGACAGTTTAATTATGGCAGGTAAGTGGTCACTGCCGTATGGATTGTCCAACACTTCCCAGCTAAAATCTATAAAAAGAGAAGGTGAACATAAAGATAAATCAAGACAGCTAAAATTACGTGATGTAGGTGAAAAGTAAGTAGGTGCTCCCGAGTTTAAAAGACAGATGTTGTTAGATAGAATAAAATCTTCTATGAGTTGTCCTCTTTGGTCAGCCTTCTCACTTCCCCAAAGAGTACAATGAGCATTAAAATCTCCTACAATTATAAATGGGTCTGGTAGATGTTCTATGAGTTTTTCAAGTTCTTTAAGGCTTACACTTTCGTGAGGTGGGATGTATATAGAACAAACTGTCAAAGTTTTAAAAGAGAGAATAGTGACGGCAACCGCTTCGAATGGAGTATTCAGTTTAACTTCACGGGTGGGAGTGCCGCCTTTCACGACAACGGCAACTCCTCCACACAGTCGGCTAGTGTTTGCCCGGTCTTTCAGAAAGACAGAAAAGCCTTTCAAAATATTCTGATTTTGGGGGCCTAGATTTGTTTCTTGTAAACAAAAGGCAACTGGGGAAAAACTGTTTATGATGTCTTTTATGTCACCTAGGTTATGTAGTAGACCTCTGCAGTTCCACTGTATAATAAAAGCCATGATGGAACAGAAATGAGAATGCTTAAATGATAATTGGTTCTGAAATATAAATTATAGGTGACATATGTTTTAAATGTGGACAGTGGATTTGAACGGTAACCCTTAGGTTACCTGTCCTTTTTAGGAGCGGTTACTGGGAGTTTATCCCTCTTTGTGCGCTCGAGAGAGCGTTGGTCCTTCGGTGTCAATGACACCGGTGTTTTGGTATCGAGCTCCATTGCAGAAGCGCTGGAGGACCGAAGGGTTGACGCTGAGGCACGTGCCTCAGGCCTTGATAAACGAGTTGTTTTAAGGCCCTGCGAGACCGGGATCTCCGGAGCCTTTGAAAGCGATGGGGCAGCACTGGCTGCCGCCACCACGGGGGCTGGAGGAGCCACCGCAAGGCTACTGCTAGTAGACCCTGTAGGCTCCCGGGGCCTATGCGACGCTGCCCCCTGATGCACCACATTGGCATAGCTTAGTTTTGGTAAAAGTGATCGGCGTTTTCTAGCTTCATAGAACGATATTTTTTCTTTGACTGTGATTGCAATGACTTCTTTTTCTTTTTTCCAGACGGGACATGACCGTGAGTAAGCAGGGTGATCACCTTTGCAGTTTGTGCACTGTGGAGAAGAATTACATTTGTCGGATTCATGATCGCTTGAGCTGCATTTTGCACATGTTGCTTTGCCTCTGCAAGAAGGAGAAGCATGGCCAAACCTTTGGCATTTAAAGCATCGTCTAGGATTGGGGATATACGGCCTGACATTGACCTTGACGTAGCCAGCCTCAAGGGAACTGGGCAATGTGCTGGTAGCAAATGTGAGAATGACATGCTTTGTGAGAATTTCTTGGTTGTTTCGTCGAAGGACGATTCTCTGAACTTTTGTGACGCCTTGCTCCTGGAAACCCTCAAGGAGTTCCTCATCACTCAAATTCATGAAGTCTTCCTCAGAGATCACGCCCCGGCTCGTGTTTAGTGAGCGATGGGGTGAAATCGTTACTGCTACATCACCGATACTGGTGACATCCAAAAGCTTCTCTACTTGTTTTTCTTTCAGTTCAAGGAGTATATCTCCACTAGACATCTTTGAAGCCTTGTAGGCTGGTCCGAGTTTTTGTGTCAAAATCTTTGCCATCAAAAATGGGGAAAGCTTCCTCGCGGAAGTGTTTCCTACACTGTGGATCACATAGTATTTTACAAATGTTGGGACATTGCTTCTGAATGTAAATTCAAATGATGCATCGGTGCGCCCTCTTTTATGACGGCGATCTGTTAAGGGAGGGAATGATGATTCCATAAAGTTTCTTGGATATTCGGCGGCGGTGGTAGCCACCCACCTCCGAGCCCAACCAGGGGACGCGTCAGGTTTGGAGAAACCTGCCGACGCCAGCTATACACCGCCACTATAACCTAATATATGTATACCCAAGGTAGGATATAATACACAGGGTTAACCCTTGCCGCCAGGAAATGTGGAAGTAAATAGAAGAGAGGAGGAGACAGGAAAGATTAAAAGTGAGAGAGAAAGACGAAGATTGGAGAGAAGGATAGGAAAAGGCAACTACCGATTTCCCCCGAGTGGGTCAGTCCGGGGGTGCCGTCTACGTGAAGCGGAGGCCAAAGAGGTGTGTTGCCTCCGCCGGGGGGCCATAACGGTCCAAACACCCGGCATCGGCTCAACCCCCAGGATCCTCTTTTCCCCGGACACGGCTAAGCCGCGCACGGCTACACGCGGGAGGGTCCGACCCCCATGTGCTCGGGTCCGTGCTGTCGCAACACACCAAACGTCTGCTTACGCAGACGCCCCTGCGGGGTAAAAAGAGATAAGAGTGTTTTTAGTGATTCAGGGTGTAGGTATCTAACCATTTCATACATGATACGATCGCCACCTGGCGCTGAGTTGTTACAACAAGCGAGAGATGCTTTAGGTTCGGCTAAGCTAAATGGTTGATTGTAAGCCTCACTCGAAGAACCTTTGCGGTTAAGAGGCTGTCGCTCTTCGCGTTCTTTGAACTTCAGGAAAGTGTCTGTATAATGCGACTCACTTGATACATATTGAAAGTGTTCACCTAGACAATCCGCCTGGTCTTCCAGGCTATCACCTTGGCTACTTACTAAGGGTAGAGGATGTGACTCCCGGCCTATTAGTTTATTTACCCTATTCTAGACTTTTGTTTCGTCGGTGTATGAATTGATAATGGAAATGTACCTTACCCAACTCTCTCTCTTTGCACGTCGACGCGTTCTTCTGCCCTGTGACTTTGAGTGTTTAAAATTTATCAGGTTTTCAGCTGTTGGGGAGTTGCGAAACAATCCCCAGGCTTTGTTTTGCTTTTTATGTGCTTTCTGGCATTCATCATTCCACCAAGGCAAGCGACGTTTATTAGCTAGTCCATTAGTTTGCTGTATGCACCTTTCAGATGCGTCAATGATAAAACCTGTTATATACGCTACAGCATCGTCTATGTTAAAAGAGGCGATGTCATCACGGCTTAAATATGTTATTTGTCGGAAAAGTTCCCAGTTAGCCGAGTCAACTTTCCATCGGGGAACGTGTGGCGAGCATCTATCGTGTTCTGTTAAGCCTAGCATAATTGGGAAGTGGTCGCTCCCAAAGGGGTTCTTGAGAACAGACCACTCCAGGTATGGCATTAGTGTACTCGATGCTATACTTAAGTCAATGGATGAATATGTGTTATGTGTAACGCTGTAATACGTAGGCTCTTTCTTGTTAAGTAATGATGCGCCTGAAGAAAACAGAAAATTTTCAATCAGGCGACCTCTCGCATCGCAACGTGAGTCTCCCACAAAGTGTTATGTGCGTTGAAATCTCCGACAACTATGTATGGCTCCGGAAGTTCATTTATGTAGTTTTGGAAATTCGGTTTTATGTAGTTGATAATTGGGAGGGATGTATATAGGGCTGACCGTGACCAGCTTGTCAAACAACACCCCTCGGACAGCAACTGCCTCTAGGGGCGTACGAAGTTTTAGTTCCCGGCAGGCAATACCTCTGTCGACTACAATAGCCACACCACCGGAAGACACGACTGTGTCATCGCGGTCCTTACGAAAATGGCGTATTGCCGGAGAAATCCTGCTTGCGTGTGTTTGAGGTGTGTTTCTTGGACACACAGCACCTTGGATTATACTTACGTAGGAGTTCTTTGATGTCATCGAGATTGTGGAGGAGTCCTCGGACATTCCACTGTAATATTTGTGTATCCATGTTGAATGTGGGTTTTGTGCTGTGTGTTAAGGAAGAGGAATACTTCACAGAGCCCTTTCCGGGCGCCGTGATGCGGTGTTTTTCTTGTTTGGAGCGATCGCGAGACTCTCGCGGCTCCTTAGGCGCAAGTGGCGCCGTCTGGCTGGTTGTTGTGTCCATAGCCTCTTGCGAGGCGCTGGACACGCGCTCTTGCGAGCGGTTGGTTTGACGAGAAGGCCTCGCCTCGAGAGACGAGGCCCTCGAGGCCACCAACCCGGACGATGGCCCCTTCTTGTGAGTTGGCAGAGCAGCGCTAGCTGCACCCGCCGAGGGGGCGGATGGCGTCGCCGCCGGCCCACTGCGCGTGTGCCAGACAGCCGCCGGGGGCCGATGTGGCGCTGCCCCCTGTCGCGCCACTTCGGCAAAGCTAGTTTTTGGCAGGTACGATACCCGCCTTCGTGCCTCCTTGAAAGTTATGTTTTCTTTTACTTTGATCGTGACTATTTCTTTCTCTTTCTTCCAAGACGGGCATGACCGCGAGTATGCGGCATGCTCGCCATCACAGTTGACACAGTGTGGAGTGTTTTCGCACGTTTCAGAGGCATGGTCACCGGAACTACATTTAGCACATGTTTGTCGGCCTCGGCAGTTCTGGGAACTGTGGCCGAAACGCTGGCACTTGAAGCAACGAAGAGGATTTGGTACATAGGGTCTGACCCGTAGCTTGCTGTATCCGGCCTCGATGGATTCGGGCAGAACACTTGAGTTAAAAGTAAGTATCAGGTGCCTGGTCTGGATTCCTTGCCGTCGCGCCTCATCTTAATTCGTTTAACATTGATTACATTCTGCTCACTGAAACCCTCTAGGAGTTCAGCCTCACTCAGCTGCAACAGGTCATCATCTGATACAACGCCACGGGTGGTATTCATGGTACGGTGCGGGGTTACTGTTACTTGAGCATCTCCAAATGACACTAGGTTGGGAAGTTTCTCGTACTGTTTCAGATCACGGAGCTCCAAGAGGAGATCCCCGCTTGCCATCCTGGATGCTTTATAGCCGGTCCAAAAATATCCGTCAAAGACTTTGAGACAAGGAAAGGTGAAATTGTTCGTACTGATTTATCCGACTTTTCAGAATGAATAACATGAAAGCGGGGTAAGTTATGCGTTTAGCGTCCAAAAAATTGGAAAACATCTTCGGTGCGCCCTCTTTTCTGACGGCGATTATGGAGTGGGGGGAAAGGTTCAGCATAAGTATTGGTGCATTTTTCGGCAGCGACGCCAGCCACCCACCATGGAGCCCAACGAGGGGACGCTGCAGAAACTGGAAAAGCCAGGTCCTGCAAACGCCAGCTGTACGCCACTATTATAACCAAATATGGAGTATCCAAGGTTGGCTACCCACACAAGGTTAACCCTAGCTGCCTGGGAAAACGGAAGTAAAAGGGAAGTGAAAAGAAGACAGGATAGATTGAAACTGAGAGGGAAATACGAAGATTAAGAGGACAGGAAAGGCAACTGCCGATTTCCCCTGGGTGGTCAGCCCAGGGGTGCCGTCTATGTGATGATGATGTGTGGTGTTTTATGGCGCAATGGCCAGTTGTGGCCAAAGAGCGCCATGCCAGTGTTTGTGAATGTGCAGTGGGGCGATGAATTCTGAGAAGTAGATGAAGCGTGGCTGTAAAAGGGCCTAAAAATAATCGCTGTAAATGCGTAAAATATACATGTACTAAATCATGGCAATGACATGAGGTGTACTATGAAATGAAGAATGCATTGAGAGGTAATGACACGATATTTAAAATATTTAAGATGCAGTAATTGGCAAGAAGCACTACTGCCTAAACAGAGCCCTTGAACCACAAGGGCCTGGAGGCATGTGCTATAAAAAAAAAAAAAACTATCACAGCGGCATCCTCTGGAGAGAGGATGCGCTACGAACTAGTTGGGCTAATAATATGCAGGACCACATCGTTCAAAAAAATCGACGACTGCTTGGCATTAAAAATCGGTTCTTCGCCAAGAAACATAATGGGGTGAAGCGGGACATGATATCGGTACGCTTCTGGAAAATATTTCTTTCTTTCTGTTTCGGCTTCCCGGCACTCCACGAGGACATGGAGGACGGTCAGCCTCTCACTACATCTACCACAGGTTGGAGGATCATTCCATTCAATAGAAAATGTGAGTACCATATGTGTGTCCTATTCTTAGACGACAGAACAGGACATCAGTTCGTCGTGTTTTCGTTGCGGGTGACCAGAAACCTAACTGTGGCTTAATTAAGTGAAGCTTATTATTTGTTTCAGCGTCCCACAAGCGCTGCCAGTGGTCTCGCAGTTTCCTTCGCAGAAAAGGTTTCAGATCTGCGGGAGGAATAGTAGCCGCAGGATTAATAGATTGCGATGTAGTTGATGTGGCCAACTTGTCTGCAAGCACATTACCCTCAATGCCTCCATGGCCAGGCACCCAGCATATAGTCACATGCGGTTAGATATATACGCTCTGCATAAACTGGAATAGAGCTCAGTAAGTACAGGATTTTTGTTTTTGCAGAGTGACATCAATAGCTTTCACCACGCTTAGGGAGTCTGTAAATATAATTGTTTTTGAAGTTTTGATGCCTTATAGATTCACAGCCGACAATAGTGCATAGGCCTCAGCCGTAACGATACTCGTTCCGGGTGGAGTACACCGGATTCCGAAACGGATGGGCCGACGGCTGCATAAGATACCCCGGCATGTGACTTGGAAGCATCTGTGTAAAGCTGTGTACACGAGTATTTAGACTGGAGTTCTAAGAAATGCATTTAATGTGGCCTCTGGCGCGTGTTTAGTGACCTCCAGGAACGATGTGTCACACTCTATGAGTTGCCAGTGCCACGGCGGCAACAGTTTCGCTGGAGCCATAGGACATTGTTCAAGCAGTGGAACACCCATTTCCTCCCTAAGATTCCTCACACGCAAAGAGAACGGCTTTCTTCGCTGCAGGTCGATTATGGAAGAGTGTGGGCAGCGGTCATGTGATTTATAGTTGAGTAAGAAGGATGTTTAATGTTTGCTTGTACTTTCAGAAAATACGTGAAACTGTTGTACGACCGCTGGAGATGAAGCGACCACTGATTCGACTCTACGTACAAGCTCTGGATTGGACTTGTCCTGAAAGCACCGGTCGCGAGACGGATACCCAGGTGGTGGACGGGGTCTAGTATTTTAATGCAGTGGGCGTTGCTGAATTGTAAATTATAGATCCGTAATCAAGGCGTGAGAGGATAAGACTTTTATACAAGTTAAGCAAACACTTTCGATCACTACCCCAAGTCGTACGCGACAGAAGCTTAAAAGGTTCATTGTCTTCAGGCATTTTGCCCTCATACTTAATATGAGGAAAATGTAAGCTTCGAGTCTAAAACAATGCCTAGAAACTTATGCTCGCTGCTCACAGAGAGCGCATCTCCTTGATTGCAATACTTGGGACTGGCGTTACGCCTCTCTTGTTAGTAAAGAGTACGCAAGTGCTCTTCTGGGGATTTACCTTAAAACCATTTTCATCTCTGCCCATTTGGACAATTTGTTTATTACAAGCTGCACTTGTCGTTCGCAGATGGCAATATTGCATGACTTGAAGGCTATCTGCACATCATCGACATAAACAGAATAAAACATAGTGCGTGGGATGACTGTGTGCAGGGAACTCATTTTTACGATAAATAGTGTGCAACTAAGCACGCCCCCTTGTGGCACACCGGTCTCTTGGGTGAATGACTTAGAAAGAGCGTTACCCACTCTTATGCGGAATGTGCGATTCGATAGGTAACTTTCGATTGTGTTAACATGTTGCCACGGACACCCATCGCAGAGAGATCTCGGCGAATGCCGTAGCGCCATGTTGTATCGTAAGCTTTCTCTAGGTCAAGGAACACTGAAAGACAGAACTGTTTATGTATAAATGCATCCCTGATATAAGACTCAATGCGAACAAGGTGGTCTGTTGTGGACATACCTGCCCTGAAACCACATTGCAAGGGGTCTAGTAGTTTGTTATATTCAAAGGAAACAGATTAAGCGCCGTGTTATCATTTTTTTCAAATACTTGCAAATACAGCTTGTCAATGGCTATTGTCTATACTACTGGTAAGGAGGGTCCTTGCCTTGTTTATGTATAGGGATCGATCACACTTTCCTTCCACGAAGATGGAATGTAACCAGCTGCGTACATGGCATTGAAGAGACTTAATAGTGTTTTTTAGGGTTTCAGGGTGCATTGCTTAATCATTTCGTACAGTATGCGATCGCCACCTGGTGCGGATCATTGCAACAGTTGAGAGATGCCTAATTCAGCGAGAGAAACGTCGATTGTATGTATCATTTGGCGCACATTTACGTTCGAGGGGGCTGTCGTTCTGCGCGTGTCTTTGAACGTTAAGAAGTGTTTTGTGTAGTGTGATGCACTGGAGATGTTTCAAAATGTTCACCCAGAAGTCAGCCTGCTCTTCCAGGCTATCACTCTGTGTTTACCAAGGGGAGTGATTTTGTGTGACGTCCTTTAATGTGTTTACTCTGTTCCACACTTTTCCCTCGTCTGTATAGGAGTTATACTGCAAAGATACTGTTCCCAACTATCTCTCTTAGCACGTCGACGTGTTCTTCTGCCTTGGGGATTTTGCCTGTTGAAATTTACAAGGTTTTCGGCAGTTGGAGAGTCGCGAAGCAATCCCCAAGCCTTGTTTGTTCGTTCCGCGCCTTTCTACAATCGTCGTTCCACCATGGGATGCGACGCTTTTTGGCTAGCCCGTTAGTTTGTTGGATTGATTTTGTGGCAGCCTCTATTATGAAACCTGTAAGTAGGCCACAGCATCGTCTATGTTAAAGCCAGCAATGTCATCCTGAGTTAAATATGTTATTTCTCTGAGAGGGACCCAGTTTGATGATTCAACTTTCCATCTGGGAACATGTGGAGAGAATTCAGCCTGTTTTGTTACATTTATGACGATTGGGAAGTGGTCACTTCCGTAGGGGTTCTTAATAATGTTCCAATCAAGGTAAGGTATTAGTGTACTGGATATTATGCTCAAGTCTATTGAGGAGTAGGTTTTGTGCGCAACGCTATAGTACGTCGGCTCCTTCTTATTGAGTAGTACATGCATCCGAGGAAAAAGAAAATTTCTATTAAAAACGCCCTCTTCCGTCGCAACGGCTGTCTCCCCACGAGTGTTATGGGCGTTTAAATCCCCGACAACTATGTATGGCGCCGGAAGTTCATCAATTAGTTTGAAATTCTGTGTTTCTGGAGTTGATAATTCGGAGGGATGTATATACAGCTAATAGTAATTAATTATTGAACACACCGCGCGAACAGCAACTACCCTCTAAGGACGTACGGAGCTTTAGTTCTCGGCAGGCAACAACTCTGTCCACTAGGATAGCCACACCACCGGATGACACGGCCGTGTCATCGCGGTCTTTACGATAAATAGCATATTCTCGAGGAAGTTTGTTTGCGTGTGTTTCAGGTGTGTTTCTTGAACACACAGCACCTTTGGATTATATTTATGTAGGAGTTCTTTGATGTCATCGAGGTTGTGGAGGAGTCCTCGGACATTCCACTGTAATATTTGTGTATCCATGTTGAATGTGGGTTTTAGTTAGTTAGTTAGTTAGATTGGGTTTATTGGCGCAAAAGCGACTTAGGCTTTGCTGCGCCCGTCACAGGGTGTTAGTGATAGTCAGTGATAGAAAAGAGTAAAACATGCGTTATTTAAAGTCTGTTCAAAGAGCCTACTTCGTCCAAAAAATTCACTACATCTGTAAAGGGACAAGGGGATCGTCTCCCAGATGAGAATGGGGTGTAGTGGTATATGTGAATCGTATAGATCGTGGAAATGCTTTTGTCTTTGTCTTTCAATATGTGGGCATGTAATTAGAATGTGTAGTACCGTAAGTGGTTCTTGACATTTATCACATACCGGTTGTGCTTCCTTTGTGAGTAGATAATGTGCGTGAGGTGTGTGTGCCCTATTCGGAGTCTGGTTAAAATTACCTCCATGAAGCGTTCTTGGTGATAGCAGGTTTTCCATTCACCTAGCACTGGTTGGAGAATGTGCAATTTGTTATTAGTGTTCATGTTCCATGACATTGCCATTTGTTATTTAGTGCTCTGCAATAGCTCGAAGCCCATCCTTCAAAGGTAGCTTTATTTTGATGATGTGTTTGTTTAGTGGCGCAAGGGCCAGATATGGCCAAAGAGCGCCATGCAGTGGTGATGTGACGATGTTATGTCAATGCAATGGGCAGATGGATTCCTAATAGGTAGATGTTACATGCTGTAAAAGGGCCAAAAATCTGTCGCTGTAAAAGTGCGTAAAAATCATAGGTATTAAAATATTGAACATGACAGTGAGTGTGCTGTGACTATAAAAGATAGTTTAGCGCCACATAAGCAAATTTACGAGTGCGGAACTAGCACTACCGCCTCACGAGGCCCTTAAACGCAAGGGTACTGAGGCGCGTGCTCTACAAAAACAACTATCGCAGGAGCACCCTCTCGTCAGAGGGTGCGCTACGAAATTGCTGGGCTAATAACATGTAGCACTACATCATTTAGGTAGTTGAGAACTGTTCTCACAACCCGCCGGGTAGCTCAGTCAGCTAAGGCGTTGCGCTGCTGAGCTCGAGATCGCGGGATCGAATCCCGGCCACGGCAGCCGAATTTAGATGGAGGGGAAATGAAAAACAAAAACGCCCATGTGCTTGCGTTGCAGTGCACGTTAAAGAGCTCCAGGTGGTCGAAATTAATCCGGAGCCCTCAACTACGGCGTGCCTCATAATCAGAACTGGTTTTGGCACGTAAAACCCCAGAAAGAAGAGAAGAAGAGAACTGTTCTCACATTAAAGAATGGTTCTGAGCCCAGAAACAATGTTGGATGTAGTGGGATATGGTAACGAAAGGCTTGTGCAAAATGCTTTTTCCGTTCGGTTTCTGCTTTTACACTCGACGAGTACGTGGAGGACAGTGAGAATTTCACCACATCTTCCACATAGTGGAGGTTCGTTGCCAGTGAGTAGGTAATTATGGGTACCAAATGTGTGCCCTATACGCAGTCGGCAGAACAAGACATCAATTCGTCGCGTTTTCGATATGAAGGGCCAGAAACCTATTTGTGGCTTAATCACATGAAGCTTGTTATTTGTTCTGCGTCCCACAAGCCTTGCCAGTGGCTTCGCAGTTTCTTTCGTAAGAAAGGCTTGAGGTCTGTGGCAGGAACAGCAGCAGTAGGGGTAGCTTGCGATGTAATTGTTGTGGCCATTTGGTCTGCTAGTACATTGCCCTCGATGCCTCTATGGCCAGGCACCCAGCATATAATAACATGCTGGTTAGATATATATGCTGTACACAGAAGGGAATACAGCTCACAGAGTATAGGATTTTGTGTTTGCGAATGACATTAGGGCGTTTACAACGCTTAGGGAGTCCGTAAATATAATAGCCTTTTGAAGTTTTGATTTCCTTATGTGCTTTACAGCCGACAATAGTGCATGAGCCTCAGCCGTAAAGATACTTGTTTCCGAGTGCAGTACACCAGATTCCGAGAAGGAAGGCCCTACAGCTGCATAAGATACCCCGTCATGTGATTTAGAAGCGTCTGTGTAAAACTCTGTGCATGAGTACTTGGCCTGGAGTTCAAGGAAATGCATTTTGATATGTGCCTCTGGTGCGTGCTTAGTGACCTCTACAAACGATGTATCACAATCTATAAGCTGCCACTGCCACGGCGGTAACAATTTTGCTGGAGCCATAGGAAATTGTTCAAGAAGTGGAATACCCATTTCGTCACAGAGGTTCCTCACACGCAATGAGAATGGCTTTCTTGCTGCAGGTCGGTTATGGAAGAGTGTGG
Source organism: Dermacentor silvarum (assembly GCF_013339745.2). Taxonomy (NCBI): domain Eukaryota; kingdom Metazoa; phylum Arthropoda; class Arachnida; order Ixodida; family Ixodidae; genus Dermacentor; species Dermacentor silvarum. The sequence goes on from NC_051156.1 coordinate 1,850,661, forward strand.
CAGCGGTCACATCGTTTATTGTTGAGTAAGAAGGATGTTCAACATTTGCTTTGACTTTCAGAAAATATTTAAAACTGCTGTATGACCGCTGCAGATGAAGTGACCACTGATTCGACTCTACGTAGAGGCTCTGGATTGGACTTGTCCTGAAAGCACCAGTCGCGAGGCGGATACCCAGATGGTGGACGGGGTCTAGGATTTTTAGTGCACTTGGCGTTGCTGAATTATAAATTATAGACCCGTATCAAGGCGCGAGAGGACAAGACTGTTGTACAGTTTAAGAGACACTTTCGATCACTGCCCCATGTTTGTGCGCGATAGAAGCTTTAGGAGGTTCAATGTCCTCAGGCACTTTGTCCTCAGACGCTTAATATGAGGAATAACGTGAGCTTAGAATCTAAAATGATTCCCAAAAACTTGTGCTCGCTGCTCACAGAGAGCGCAACTCCTTTGATTTCAATAGTTGGGACTGGCGTTACGCCTCTCTTGTTTGTGAAGAGTACGCAAGTGCTCTTCTGTGAATTAACTTTGAAACCATTTTCATCTGCCCATTTGGACAATTTGTTTATTCCAAGCTGCACTTGTCGTTCGCAGATGGCAACATTGCATGACTTGAAGGCTATTTGCACATCGTCGACATAAACAGAATAAAACATTGTGCGTGGAATGACTGTGTGCAGGGAATTCATTTTTACTATAAATAGTGTGCAACTAAGCACGCCTCCCTGTGGCACACCGGTCTCTTGGGTGAATGACTTGGACAAAGCGTTGCCCACTCTTACGCGGAATGTGCGATTAGATAGGTAACTTTCGATGGTTTTAACATGTTGCCACGGACACCCATCGCCGAGAGATCTCGGAGAATGCCGTAGCGCCATGTCGTGTCGTAAGCCTTTTCTAGGTCCAGAAATACTGAGAGGCAAAACTGCTTATGTATAAAAGCATCTCTAATATAAGATTCAAGGCGAACAAGGTGGTCTGTTGTGGACATACCTTCTCTGAAACCGCACTGTAAGGGATCGAGTATTTTGTTGCTTTCAAGAAAATGGATGAGGCGCCGGTTAATCATTTTCTCGAAGAGTTTGCATATACAACTTGTCAGAGCTATAGGCCTATAGCTACTGGCCGAAGAAGGTTCCTTGCCATCTTTGAGAATAGGAATTACGATTGCTTCTTTCCATGCAATCGGAATGTAGCCGGCAGAGAACATGGTGTTAAAGAGTGACAGTAGTGTTTTGTGGGTTTCAGGGTGTAAGTGTTTTATCATTTCATATAGTATTCTGTCACTTCCTGGAGCAGACGCGTTACAACAATTCAGTGAAGCCTGAAACTCCGCCATGCTAAATGGACAATTGTATGCTGCATTGGCTGTGTCTTTCTGACCCAGAGGTTGTCGCTCTGCTTGTTGCTGATATCTTAGAAATGTATGTGTGTAATGAGAGGTACTGGAATATGCTCAAAATGTGCTCCTAGACAATCAGCCTGGTCCTCAAGAGTGTCTCCTTGTGTGTTTACTAAAGGTAGAGGATGGGTTTCGCGGCCTTTTATTTTGTTTACCTGTTCCAGGCTTTGCGTTCGTCTGTATAAGAGTTGATGCTGGATATGTATTTTTCCCAACTTTCCCGTTTAGCGCGGCGGCGTGTTCTTCTACCTTGTGACTTAATCGCCTTGAAGTTAATTAGGTTTTCTGCGGTCGGGGAGTTGCGAAGGAGATTCCAGGCCTTGTTTTGCTTTTTCCGGGCTTCCCTACACTCCTCATTCCACCATGGAATGCGTCGTTTCGAAGGCGACCCATTTGTTTGGGGTATACATACTGACGCAGCATCAATAATAAACGCTGTAAAGTATGCTACTGCAGCGTCAATATCAAGTGAACGGACATCGTCCCAGGGCAAATGTGTTTTTTCACGAAACCGCGTCCAGTCAGCTGAGTCGACTTTCCATCGAGGAACGTGTGTAGAGCACTCAGATTGTTTTGTAAGGTTTAGTACGATGGGGAAGTGATCACTTCCGTAAGGGTTGTTAATCACATCCCACTTCAGATATGGCACAATTGTACTGGACGCTATGCTTAAGTCTATGGAAGAAAATGTTTTATGTGTAGGGCTGTAGAATGTTGGCTCTTTTTGTTAAGCAGGCAGGCACTTGAAGAGAGTAGAAAGTTTTCTATTAGTCGTCCTCTCGCATCACAGCGAGAGTCGCCCCACAGTGTACTATGTGCGTTTAGATCACCAACGACTATGTAAGGGTGATGGAGTTCATCAATAAAGCTTTGAAATGTTGTTCTAGAGAGTTGATAACTTGGGGGGATGTATATAGACGCGATGTTGACCAGTTTATTGAATGGCACTGCTTCGATAGCAACTGCTTCAAGAGGAGTTTGGAGTTGCAGTTTCCGACATGCAACGCCTCTGTCGGCAATTATAGCTACACCGCCTGACGATGTAGCAGCATCTTCCCGGTCTTTCCGGAAAATGGCGTATTGCTGAAGAAAGTTTGTCTGTGTAGGTTTAAGATGTGTCTCCTGAACACACAGCACCTTTGGATTGTATTTGTGTAAAAGTTCTTTAATGTCATCGAGGTTGTGCATTAGGCCTCTCACGTTCCAGTGTAATATTTGTGTATCCATTTTGTTTGTGTTTTTCGGCTGTGTGTCAAGAGACTAGTCTAGTTGGCTTACGGAGCCTTTCCAGGCCCCGTAATCCGGGGTTTGTCTTTCTTGGAGCGGTCGCGAGGATCGCGTCGCTCCGGAGGCGCTGGATGCGCCGCCTGGCTTGGGGTTGTGTCCATCGACTCCAAGGAGCCGCTGGACTTCCGCTCAAGCGAGCGGGGTGTTTTCGGGGTGGGCCTTGCCTCGAAAAGCAGGGCCTTGGAGGCCACCAACCCAGAGGTCGATGGACCCTCCTTGAGAGACGGCACAGCAGCACTGGCTGCTGTCGCCTGGGGAGCTGGTGGCACGGCCGCAGCCACACTCTTCGTGGACCGGGCTGATGCCGGAGTCTGCTGCGGCGTTGCCCCCCTACGCGCCGCACCAGCATACCCTGCAGAATGAAGAAAAGAAACACGCTTTCGTGCTTCTTGGAAAGAGATGTTTTCTTTTACTTTGAGTGTGATGATGTCTTTTTCTTTTTTCCACGTAGGGCAGGATCGAGAATATGCTGCATGGTCACCATCGCAATTTGGACAGTGCAGGGCGCGAGTACAGTTGTCAGATGTATGTTCATGATCGGCACATTTTGCGCATGTCGATCGGCCTCGGCAGTTTTGAGAGCCATGGCCAAATCTTTGGCATTTGAAACATCTGCGTGGGTTCGGAATATATGGTCTTACTCGGATTTTCGTGTATCCTGTTTCAAGGGTATCTGGGAGAGTACTGGAGCCAAATGTAAGGATGAGATGCTTCGTGGTAATTTCAATGTTGTCTCGTTTAATCTTTATTCGCTGTACTTGTGTCACGTTTTGTTCTTTCCAGCCCTCGAGGAGCTCTTCTTCGGTCAAGTTCAGGAGGTCTCCGTCAGACACTACTCCTTTGCATGTGTTCATAGATCGGTGCGGAGTCACCGTGATTTTTACATTACCGAGTGTTACTAGATTGCAGAGATTTCTGTGCTGGTGCGGGTCGCGAACCTCAAGGAGGAGGTCGCCGCTGGCCATTTTCGTTACCTTGTAGCCGGGCCCTAGTGCATCAGTTATGCATTTGGCAACAATGAAGGGAGAAATCATTCTTGTGGTCTTTTCGGGGTTTTCACTGTGAATCACGTGAAATCGTGGGAAGGTGTCTTTGCGTTGGCCAAAAAAGTTCAGAGTTTCTTCGGTGCGCCCTCTTTCGCTAAGAGGGCGATCAGACAGACGAGGGAACAAAACATCCATAGATAATTAGTTATTTTCGGAGGCTATGCCAGCCACCCACCACCGAGCCCAACAAGGGGACGCTACGAGACCCGAAGGAGACGCAGACGCCAGCTGTACATAGCCACTATAACCTAATATAATAGACCCAAGGTTGGATAGATTACACCAGGTTAACCCTTGCTGCCTGGAAAATTGGAAGTAAAACGAAGCGAAGAGGAGACAGGAGAGATAGAAAGTGGGGGAGAAAGACGAAGGTTGGAGGGAGAGAGAGACAGGAAAAGGCAACTACCGATTTCCCCCGGGTGGGTCAGTCCGGGGGTGCCGTCTACGTGAAGCCGAGGCCAAAGGGGTGTGTTGCCTCCGCCGAGGGGCCTTAGAGGTCCAAACACTCAGCGTTGGCTCAACCCCCAGGATCCCCCTTTCCCCGGACACGGCTAAGCCGCGCACGGTTGGACGCGGGAGGGTCCAGCCCTCGTGTGCTCGGGTCCGTGGTGTCGCAACACACCAAACGCCTGCTGACGCAGACGCCCCTGCGGGGGAGCTTTATTTTAGTTATAGTTTTGTGTTTCGCATTAGCAGCGCACATGTCTGCCTTTTCATTTCCTTGGATCCCAACGTGACTTGGGACCCAGCAGAAACGAATTGAGTGGTTTTGATTTACGCGTGACAGTGTGTGTAGGATGTCGCCGATGAGAGGTTTTTGCTCCGAATTTAAGTTAAGGGCTCTAAGAGTACTTAGGGAGTCTGTGTAAATGACTGCTTTCTTGTGCTTTCCATTTACAACTTCTTGCACTGCCATCCACAGAGCATAACATTCGGCTGTGAAAACAGAGACGAATAGCGGGAGTCTAACAATCTGTTCCCATGTTCCTGATATGACACTGCTTCCAACATAATCACGTGTTTTTGAACCGTCTGTGTAAAACTCGTCGTAAGTACTGTATGTTTCTTGTATTGTGCGGAACTCTTGTATCATATGCTCCTGTGGGGTATCCTGTTTCCTAAGGTGTGTTAGTGAAAAATCTAGAAAACGTGTAAAGTCGCACCAGGGGGCTAATCTGGATGGCTTCTCTGCAACATAAAGTGCCTCTTTTGGGATACTGCACTCGTGACACTTTTCTTCAAATCGAAGTATGAGAGGTTTGATGGCATGTGGTTTGTTAGTGTAGTGTATTCGTGTGGTACAGTATGTGACAATGTCATAGCATATATGTTCTGGTGATGATCGAACTCTGAGAACGTAAGTTAGCATGAGTTGTGTTCTTCTTTGTTCCAGCGATGGCTCGTTAGTTTCTGCATACAGACTAGAAACAGGGGAGGTTCTGTAGGCACCAGTTGCTAAGCGTAGCCCTAGATTGTGTACTGGATCTAGTCGCGCGAGGTAAGACTGTCTGGCTGACCCATAGACTACACAACCGTAGTCTATTTTACTGCGTACCAAAGATCGGTATATATGCAGGAGGCATTTCCGGTCAGAGCCCCAGCGTTTGTGTGATAAGACTTTAAGTATGTTCAGTGCACTGTTGGCTTTTATTTTCAAACTGTTTATGTGTGCTATAAAGTTTAGCTTCTTATCAAACATAACGCCTAGAAACTTGTGTTCTTTTTTAACTGGTAGAACAGATTGGTGCATCTTCAGGACAGGGTCTGGATATAAGCCCCTTTTTTGGGAGAAGACCACAGCGACAGTTTTTTTCAGTGGAGAAACGAAAACCGTTTTCGGTTGCCCATTGTGTTAGTTTATTTAGTGTGATTTGAACTTGTCGTTCACAGGTTGCCATGTTTGATCCTCGGCACGCAATTTGGAGATCGTCAACGTATAATGAATGCATGAGAGAAGATTTGATTGATTGATTGTTGGAGTTTTTTGGCGCAAGGGCCAGATGCGGCCAAAGAGCGCCAAGGCGATGATAATGACGTGTCAGTGGTACATGAATGGTGAATTAGAAGGTGTGGATAAAACAGATGTGGCATGGCTGTAAAGAGGCCTAAAATAGTCGCTGTAAAATGCGTAAAATCTATAGGTACTAAGAATATGGCAATGACTAATGAAGTGTGCTATGGATACGAGGGATGCATTGTGAAAGATTGATGATATACTAAGATATGTCAGAGGCTAAACTGAACTATTATCACAGTGGCATCCTCTTGAGAGAGGATGCATTACGTATTTCTTGGGCTGATAACATGCAAGACAACATCATTCAAAAAAGCGAGGACTGCTTTGGTAGTGAAAAGCGGTTCTTTGCCAAGAAACATAGCAGGATGAAGAGGGATAGAACAGCGGTATGCCAGAGGAAAATGTTTCTTCCTCTCTCTCTCGGCTTCCCTACATTCCAGGAGGACGTGAAGAACGGTGAGCCTCTCGCCACATCTACCACAGGTTGGAGGATCATTACCACTCAATAGAAAATTGTGGGTACCATATGTGTGTCCTATTCTGAGGCGACAGAATAGGACATCAGTTCGCCGTGTTTTTGATACAGAGGGCCAGAAACCTAACTGTGGCTTAATCAAGTGAAGCTTATTATTTGTTTGCGCATCCCACAAACGTTGCCAGTAGCTTCGCAGTTTCTTCCGCAAGAAAGGTTTCAAATCTGTTACAGGGACAGCAGCGGTAGGATTAATAGCGTGCGATGTTATTGATGTGGCCATTTGATCGGCAAGAACATTACCCTCGATGTCTCTATGCCCAGGCACCCAGCATATTATGATTTGTTGTTTAGATGCATAAACAGAGCAGATCAGTGAGTAGAGGTTCATAATTACAGGGTGTTTATGTTTTTGCGGCATCATTAACGCTTTAACAACGCTTAAAGAGTCGGTAAATATTACAGCCTTTTGGAGTTTCAATCTATCAATGTGTTTCACCGCCGATAGTACTGCATAGGCCTCTGCCGTAAAGATGCTTGTGTGGGGATAAAGTACATCGGATTCCAAGAAGGACGGACCGACTGCCGCATAGGAAACGCCAGCATGTGACTTTGATGCGTCTGTGTAAAATTCAGGGCAAGAGTATTTTGACTTTAGTTCTAAAAAGTGCATTTGAATGTGTGCATCTGGCGCGTGTTTTGTGACTTCAATAAACGATGTGTCACATTCAACCAGCTGCCACTGCCAAGGCGGTAGCAGCTTCGCTGGAGGCATTAGGCAATGTTCAAGTAGTGCAGCACCCATTTCTTCACTGAGCTTTCTCACGCGTAGCGAGAAGGGCTGCTTCGCTGTTGGTCGATTATTAAATAGTGTGGCAGATGTGGTATCGTTTATGGTAAAATAGGTAGGATGTGTACGGTTTGAATTTATTTTAAGGAAATATGTAAAGCTGGCATAAGTCCTCTGAAGGTGGAGCGACCACACGTTCGCTTCCACATAAAGGCTTTGTACGGGGCTTGTCCTGAAGGCCCCAGTCGCGAGGCGGATTCCTAAATGGTGAACAGGGTCCAACATTTTTAAGGCGCTGGGTGCAGCAGACTGGTAAACTATCGCCCCGTAGTCAAGTCGTGAGCCGACAAGGCACCTGTACAAGTTCAAAATGCATTTCCTGTCACTGCCCCATGTTGTACGCGACAGCAGCTTCAATAAGTTCATTGTTTTCAGGCACTTAGCCTTCAAATATTTGATGTGCGGAACGAATGTGAGTTTTGAGTCCAATATGATGCCTAGAAACTTGTGCTCTTTGCTTACAGGTAATGTGGTACCAGACAGCTCAATAGCAGGGTCTGGTACTATTGCTCTCTTATTAGTGAAAAGGACGCATGTGCTTTTCTGTGGGCTCAACCTAAAACCGTTTTCATCAGCCCATTTAGCCACTTTATTTAAGCCATGCTGGACATGTCGTTCGCAGACAGCAAAGTTGCACGATTTAAAACCAATCTGGACATCATCTACATATACAGAGTAGAACAGCGTTCGTGGAATAGCCGCGCGTAGAGAATTCATTTTCACAATAAACAGTGTACAGCTAAGCACACCGCCCTGCGGGACACCAGTTTCCTGGGTGAAAGACCTAGACAAGGCCTGGCCCACCCTTACACGAAAGGTACGGTTAGAAAGGTAGCTTTGCAGAGTACTCAACATGTTGCCGCGGACACCCATAGCGGAAAGGTCTCGGATAATACCGAAGCGCCATGTGGTGTCATATGCCTTCTCTAAATCAAGAAATACGGAGAGAAAAAACTGTTTGTGTATAAAGGCATCCCTTATGATTGCCTCGATGCGGACAAGGTGGTCTGTAGTCGACCTACCTTCCCGGAAGCCACATTGGTAAGGATCTAGTATTCCGTTGCTTTCTAGGACACAGATTAGGCGCCGGTTAATCATCTTTTCGAAGAGCTTGCACAGACAGCTTGTCAAAGCAATGGGTCTGTAGCTACTAGGTAAGGACGGGTCCTTGCCCTGTTTAAGTATGGGGATTACTATAGCCTCTTTCCAAGAAGATGGAATGGAACCAGCAGCCCACATGACATTAAAAAGAGAGAGAAGTGTCTTGTGTTTCAGGGTGTAGGTGCTTGATCATTTCATACATGATACGGTCAGCACCTGGTGCCGAACCGTTGCAACAAGCAAGAGAAGCTTTAAGTTCAGCTAAACTGCACGGGCAGTTGTAATGTTCATTTCGGGCACATTTCCGATCGAGGGGCTGTCGCTCTGCGCGTTCTTTGAACCTCAGGAATGTTTGTGTATAATGAGATGCACTGGAGACATATTCAAAGTGTTCGCCCAGACAGTTTGCCTGATTCTCCAGGCCATCTCCTTGGGTACTCACTAAGGGCAGCGGGTTCGTCTCACGGCCCTTTAATTTATTCACCCTGTTCCATACTTTTGCCTCGTCTGTGTAGGAATTTATTCCAGAAATGTACCTCTCCCAACTCTCTCTCTTGGCACGTCGACGTGTCCTTCTGCCTTGCGATTTAACCTGTTTGAAATTAATAAGATTTTCGGCAGTAGGAGAATCGCGAAGCAATCCCCAAGCTTTGTTTTGATTTTTGCGGGCTTTACGACATTCTTCGTTCCACCAAGGAATGCGGCGCTTCTGAGCCAGTCCACTAGTTTGTTTAATACATTTTGTAGCAGCGTCAATAATAAAACCAGTTAGATATGCTACGGCGTCGTCCACGTTAAGAGCAACAATGTCATCACGGCCTAAGTGTGTTAGCTCTCGGAACAGTTCCCAGTTCGCCGAGTCCATATTCCATCGAGGAGGTGGTGACAAGCATCCATCTCGTTTCGTTGAGTTCAACATAATTGGGAAGTGGTCGCTTCCATAGGGGTTCTTGAGGACGGACCACTCCAGGTATGGCATTAGAGTGCTCGACACTATGCTTAAGTCTATGGACGAGTATGTGTTATGTGTAATACTGTAGTACGTAGGTTCTTTCTTGTTCAATACACATTCACCTGAAGAAAACAGAAAATTTTCTATAAGGCGCCCTCGCGCATCGCAACGAGAGTCGCCCCACAGGGGGCTATGAGCGTTAAGGTCACCAGCGACTATGTATGGCGGAGGAAGTTCATCGATGAAGCTCTGAAATTCTGTTCTGGAAAGCTGATGGGAAGGGGGAATGTAGATGGAGCTAATTGTGACTAGTTTACCAAACAACACTGCTCGGACAGCAACTGCCTCAAGGGACGTTCGGAGGCTTAATTGCTGACATGCAACGCCCTTATCGACCATTACGGCCACACCCCCTGACGAGGCGACAGCGTCGTCGCGGTCTTTGCGGAAAGTGACATATTGCTTTAAAAAGTTCGTCTGTGTTAATTTTAGGTGTGTTTCTTGTACACACATCACCTTTGGACTGAATTTGCGGAGGAGTTCTTTAACATCGTCAAGGTTACGTAGAAGTCCTCTCACGTTCCATTGTAATACTTGGGTATCCATAATGGAAAAGAAGTTGGTGATGTGTGTACAGAAAGAAAGAAGTTAGTTCACGATACCTTTCCAGGCCCCGTGATGCGTGGTTTTCCTTTCTTCCCGGTGCGCTCCAGGGAGCTGCACCGTTCTTTGGGCGTCTGAGACGCCGGTGGTCTGCTTGTGTCCATCACCTCGTCTGAGGCGGTGGACAGTGCCCGCTCAGCGGGGATGTTCGCGGGGGTTTCAGGCCGAACTGCACGGGCAGTGGCCCTGGGTCCAGCAGGCCCGCGGGTCTGCTGGCCCTCCTTGGCAGGGGGCGGAACAGCGCTGGCTGCTCCAGCCGGGGGGGCTGATGGCGTGACCGCCGTCACACTCCGTGTGACTTGGGCAGCCGCCGAAAGATGTGGCGCTGCCCCCCGGCGCGCCACATCGGAATATGAAGGACTGGACTGGTTATGGAGATAGAAACGCCTACGTGCCTCTGGGAAAGATAGGTTCAGTTTGACTTTCAGTTCTATAATTTGTTTCTCTTTTTCCACGAGGGGCACGATCGCGAGTAGGCGGGGTGATCTCCTTCACAGTTGGCACAGCGGGTTGCTGAAGTGCAGATGTCAGAAGCGTGTTCATTTGAACCACACTTAGCACAAGTAGCGCGCCCTCGGCAGTTTTGCGACCCATGCCCAAAACGCTGACACTTGAAGCATCGACGCGGATTTGGGATGTATGGCCTGACACGAAGCTTGCAGTAGCCGGTTTCAATTGATTCTGGTAGATTGCTAGTTCCGAAAGTAATGATAATGTGCTTGGTAGGTATTTGCTTGTCATCTCGCCTTAATGTTATCCTCTGCACCTTGACTACGTTCTGGTCTTGCCATCCTTCAAGTAGTTCGCTTTCACTTAGTTCAAGGAGATCGTCCTCCGAGACGACACCGCGCACTGTGTTCATTGACCTGTGGGGGCCCACAGACACGGGGATGTCTCCAAACGCCACAAGTTTCGAAAGCTTGTCGTACTGTGCTTTGTCGCGAACTTCTAGAAGAAGATCGCCGCTTCCCATCTTCGTTACTTTATAGCCTGGGCCGATTGCTTCCTTGAGACATTTGGCTACAACAAATGGCGAGATCATTCGGACTGTCCTAGTTTCATGCTGCCTGTGTATGACGTGATACTTCGGGAAAGACTGCTGTGGTTTCAAAAAGAAATTAAAACTTTCATCGGTGCGCCCCCTTTTCAGGGAGCGATCAGGAAGTGGGGGAAAAGGATTTGCCATATGAAATTGCTAAATTCGGCGGCGATGGTAGCCACCCACCACCGAGCCCAACAAGGGGACGCTACAAGGATGGAATGCTTGCAGACGCCAGCCATGCATCGCCGCTATAACCTAATATAAAATACCCAAGGTTGGATAGCTACACCAGGTTAACCCTTGCCGCCCAGAAATTCGGAAGTGAGAAGAAGTGACTAGAAGACAGGACAGATGGAAAAGTGAGAGAGAAAGACAAAAGATTGAAGAGGGGGACAGGAAAAGGCGACTGCCGATTTCCTCCAGGTGGGTCAGTCTGGAGGTGCCGTCTATGTGAAGCAGAGGCCGAAGAGGTGTGTTGCCTCTGCCGGGGGGCCTTAAAGGTCCAAACACCCGGCATCGGCTCAACCTCCAGGATCCCCCTTTCCCCAGACACGGCAAAGCAACGCACGGCTACGCGTGGGAGGGTCCAACCCCCGTGTGCTCAGGTACGTGGTGGCGCAACTCACCAAACGCCTGCTTGCGCAGACGCCCCTGCGGGGCATGAGAGAAGATGGAATTATTCTATTTTCAGAGTTCATTTTCACCACGAACAGAGTTGTACTTAGTATACATCCCTGGGGTACACCATTTTCCTGGACGAATATGCGTGACAATGCCGTTCCTAGACGGACTTGAAATGTTCGGTGACACAAAAAGTCGGCTAGACACTTGAGCATTTTTCCATGGATCCCTAAATCCGCCAGATCTCTTAGTATGCCAAATCTCCAAGTGGTGTCGTATGCCTTTTCCAGGTCAAAGAAAACTGTAAGGCAGTGCTGTTTATGCAGAAAAGCATTCCGTATTTCCTGTTCTAGTCGGACAAGGTGATCGGTTGTTGAGCAGTTCTTTTTATACCCGCACTGGTGAATGTCTAGCATGTTTTGTGTTTCAAGAATGAATGTCAGCCTTTCGTAGGATTTTGCTAAGCAGCTTGTCAGAGCAATGGGTCGGTAGCTGCTGGGAGATGTAGGCGGTTTTCCGGCTTTCAGGAAAGGTACTATGATTGCGTTTTTCCAGGATTTTGGTATTATGCCTGTATCCCATATTTTGTTGAAGAATTCTAGTAGAGCTTTTACGGATGCAAGTGAAAGGTGGGAAAGCATTGAATAATGAATGCAGTCATGGCCAACTGCTGTTTTCTTGCCAGCAGAGAGTACCCTGTTTAATTCCTGAAGTGTTAGGGGAGCATTGTAGGGTTCGTTTGATGTCCGTGTAATAGGCAGTTTCTGTTTCTCTGCAGACTGTTTGTATTTTAGAAATGTATCGGAGTAGTTCGCTGAGCTGGAAACATTATAAAAGTGTTCACCTAGTATGTCAGCTTGTTCGTGTAGTGTTGTCTGTATGCCTGGAGTTGTCAGTAAAGGTACCGTATATGACGAATAGTCTCCCCTGAATTTCTTGAGCTGATCCCACAACTTTTTGGATGTGATTGAACTATTTATTGAGGTCACATATAGTTGCCATGATGATTTTTCTGCTTGCCTCCGGACGTATCGCGCTTTGGCTTTAGCCTGTCTGAAGTTTATCAGGTTGTTATAAGTGGGGTACCTTCTCAGGATACCCCAAGCCTTATTTTGCTGTTTCTTTGCTTGTGTGCACTCTGGGGTCCACCAGGGGTTTAGCTTCTTTCGCACAATGTTTGATGATTGACTTTTCACAATGTTTGATGTTTGACTTTTCTGCTGCTGCTATCAGGACTGCTGTGAGTTTTTCATTCATTTCATCTATGTTTAGTTCCGTTAAAAGGACGTCTTCAAGTTTTGCAGTCTCCGTAAATAGAGGCCAGTCTGCGTGTTGTAACTTCCAGCGACGTGGTTTAGAGCTTATGATAGGTAATGGGGATGAAAGTTTGATGACTGCTGGCAAATGATCACTTCCATATGAAGTGTCCAGGACTTCCCACTTAAAATCATTAAAAACACATGGTGAGCAGAAGGCTAAATCAAGACAACTAAAGTTACGTGAGGTAGGCGAGAAATAGGTTGGTGCACCTGAGTTTAAAAGACAAACATTATTTGATAAAATGAAATCTTCAATAAGCTGCCCTCTTTGGTCAGTTTTATCGCTGCCCCAAAGAGCAGAATGTGCATTAAAATCTCCAACTAAAAGAAAAGGCTCAGGCAGCTGTTGTATTAGGTCTTCCATCTCTCTAATCGTAACGTGGGCATGAGGTGGAATATAAGTTGAACAAATGGTAATAGTTTTATATGAGAGAACAGTGATGGCTACAGCCTCGAGAGAGGTATTTAATGGAACGTTTCGGGTAGGAGTGCCACCTTGCACGACTATAGCAACTCCTCCTGACAAACGACTAGACTGTTCGCGGTCCTTTCGGACGATGGTGAAACCTTTGAGCAATTGACTATTTTTAGGGCCTAAATTCGTTTCCTGTAGGCAAAATGCGACTGGCGAGAACTTATTTGTTATGTCTTTAATGTCACCTAAGTTATGAATCAGGCCTCTACAATTCCAGTGCACAATAAAAGCCATAGTGGCGGAATTGAGAATGTTAATTTATGTGTATGAACTCAAAGGTTTTAGGTGACATGAGTTAAAGGGATTGAACTAATCTGAGAGCGGTAACCGTTCAGGTTACCGGTCCCTTTTTTGGCGCAGTTACTAAGAGTTTATCTTTCTTAGTGCGCTCCAGAGAGCGCTGATCTTTTGGCGTCGAGGACGCTGGAGTTTTTGAGTCGATCTCCATAGCCTTCTCAGAGGCGCTGGATGATCGAGAACCAGGCACTGAGACGCGCGTCTCAGGCCTTGGAGTTCGATTTAGCCTAGGGCCCTGCGAAACCGGGGTCTGCAGGCCCGTCTTGGATGACGATGGAGCAGCGCTGACTGCTGCTACCAAGGGGGCGGGTGGAGTTACTACTGGGCCACTGACTGTGATCCCTGTAGACCCCTGAGACCACTGTGGCGCTGCCCCCTGCCGCGCCGCACTGGCATAGGATGTTTGAGGTAAGTGCGATAGTTTTTTCCTTGCTTCATAAAAGGAAATCTTCTCTTTCACCGTGAGTGCAACTATCTCTTTTTCTTTCTTCCAGCAAGGGCAAGATCGTGAATACGCTGGATGATCTCCCTTGCAGTTTGTACAGTGTGGAGAAGCATTGCAGTTGTCTGACTGGTGATCATTGGCACTACACTTTGCACATGTTGATTTCCCTCTGCATGATTGTGAAGCATGTCCGAACCTCTGGCACTTGAAACACCGCCTCGGGTTGGGGATATACGGTCTCACGTTGATTTTGACATATCCTGCTTCAAGTGAACTAGGCACAATACTCGTAGCAAAGGTAAGTATGACATGCTTGGTGGGGATTTGTTCGTCGTTTCTTCGGAGAGTTATTCTTTGAACCTTGATTACATTTTGTTCTTGGAACCCTTCAAGGAGTTCTTCATCACTCAGATTTAAGAAATCTTCTTCTGATATCACGCCCCTGATTGTGTTTAGAGAACGGTGTGCTGAGAGTGTGACTTTGATATCACCGATATTGGTGAGATCAGCCAGCTTTTCCACTTGGTCTTTGGTTTTGAGTTCGAGGAGGAGGTCCCCACTTGACATCTTTGAGGCCTTGTATTGTTTCCCAATTTTTTTCTACGAGGCATTTCGACACTAAGAATGGTGATAGCTTTCTTACAGGAGTGGTTCCTTCACTGTGCATTACGTGGTAACGTGGGAATGTTTCTGGGTTGCTTCGAAAAGTAAAATCAAAAGTTGCTTCGGTGCGCCCTCTTTTGTTAGGGCGATCTGGAAGGGGGGAGAATGCATTTGCCATGACATTCTTTGAATATTCGGCGGCGATGGTAGCCACCCACCACCGAGCCCAACAAGGGGACGCTACGAGGTTATGAAAATACCTGTAGACGCCAGCTATGCAACGCCGCTATAACCTAATATATGTACCCAAGATTGGATAGATACACACGGTTAACCCTTGCTGCCTGGAAAAACGAGAAGTAAACGAAGTGAGTAGAAGACAGGAAAGATTGAAAGTGAGAGGGAAAGACGAAGACTTGAGAGGGGGACAGGAAAAGGCAACTACCGATTTCCCCCGGGTGGGTCAGTCCGGGGGTGCCGTCTACGTGAAGCAGAGGCCAAAGGGGTGTGTTGCCTCCGCCGAGGGGCCTTAAAGGTCCAAACACCCGGCATCGGCTCAACCCCCAGGATCCCCCTTTCCCCGGACACGGCTAAGCCGCGCACGGCTACACGCGGGAGGGTCCAACCCTCGTGTGCTCGGGTACGTGGTGTCGCAACACACCAAACGCCTGCTGACGCAGACGCCCCTGCGGGGGAATGTGGGTTTTGTGCTGTGTGTTAAGAAAGAGGAATTACTTCACAGAGCCCTTTCCGGGCGCCGTGATGCGGTGTTTTTCTTGTTTGGAGCGATCGCGAGACTGAATGCGTTTTTGGCCTGTGCGTTCAAGAATGTAAAGTTAGCTCACGGGCCCTTTCCAGGTGCCGTGACACGAGATTTTTCTTTTTTGGAGCGGTCGATGGAATCGCGCCGCTCCTTAGGCGCTGGCTGCGCCCTCACGCTTGGTGTTGTGTCCATGTCCTCTTGCGAGGCGTTGGACACGCGCTTTTGCGAGCGGTTAGTTTGACGTGAAGGCCTCGTCTCGAGGGACGAGACCTTGAAGGCCACGAGCCCGGAGGTCGATGGCCCCTTGTTCTGAGATGGCGGAGCAGCGCTAGCTGCAGCCGCCAAGGGGGCGGATGGCGCCACCGCCGGCTCACGTTGTGTGGGCCAAACAGTCGCCGGAGGCCGTTGTGGCGCTGCCCCCTGACGCGCCACGTCGGCAAAGGTGTTCTTTGGCAGGTACACTACCCGCCTGCGTGCCTCTTTGAACGATATGTTTTCCTTTACTTTGATTGTCACGATTTCTTTTTCTTTTCTCCAGGATGGGCATGATCGCGAGTATGCGGGGTGCTCCCCATCACAGTTCACGCAGTGTGGAGTATTCTCGCAATTTTCAGATGGGTGTTCTTGGGCACTACATTTAGCACAAGTCTTGCGGCCTCGGCAGTTCTGTGAACTGTGGCCAAATCTTTGGCAATTAAAGCATCGGAGAGGATTGGGGATGTACGGTCTGACCCGGATCTTTAGGTATCCAGTCTCAATGGTCTCGGGCAGCGTACTTGTTCCGAAAGTTAGAATTAGGTGCTTTGTTTCGATCTCTTTTCCATCGCGCCTCATCTTAATTCTCTTGACATTGATCACATTTTGATCACTCCAGCCCTCTAGTAGTTCAGCTTCCGAAAGTTCCATAAGATCAGCATCAGAAATGACTCCACGAGTTGTGTTCATAGTGCGGTGCGGTGTGACTGTCACTGGGAGATCCCCGAATGACACTAGATTTGACAGTTTTTCGTGTTGTTTCTTTTCGCGGAGTTCCAGAAGGAGATCACCGCTTGCCAGCCTGGAAACTTTATAACCTGGACCAAAAGCTTCAGTCAATGTTTTTGCAACCAGAAAAGGTGAGATCATTTTCGCTGCCTTTTCTTTCTTCTCAGAATGGATTACATGAAATCGAGGAAAATTCTCAGTATTTCGGCCAAAAAACTTGAAAACTTCTTCGGTGCGCCCTCGTTGCAGACGGCGATCAGGGGGTGGGGGGAATGAACTTTCCATAAGTATAGGTGAATGTTTCGGCAGCGACGCCAGCCACCGACCATGGAGCCCAACGAGGGGACGCTGCAGAGCCTGCAAAACATAGCTCCTGCAAACGCCAGCTGTATGCCGCCACTGTAACCAGATATGGAATATCCAAGGTTGGCTACCCACACAAGGTTAACCCTCGCCGCCAGGAATGTTGGAAGTAAATGGAAGAGAAAAGGAGACAGGAAAGATTGAAAGTGGGGGAGAAAGACGAAGATTGAAGAGAAGAACAGGAAAAGGCGACTGCCGATTTCCCCCGGATGGGTCAGTCCGGGGGTGCCGTCTATGTGAAGCAGAGGCCGAAGAGGTGTGTTGCCTCCACCGGGGGGCCCTAAAGGTCCAAAACACCCGGCATCGGCTCAACCCCCAGGATCCCCCTTTCCCCAGACACGGCTAAGCCGCGCACGTTACACGCGGGAGGGTCCAACCCCCATGTGCTCGGGTACGTGGTGGCGCAACTCACCAAACGCCTGCTGACGCAGACGCCCCTGCGGGGACCGTCTATGTGAAGCAGAGGCCGAAGAGGTGTGTTCCCTCCACCGGGGGGCCTTAAAGGTCCGAACACCCGGTATCAGCTCAACCTCCAGGATCCCCCTTTCCCCAGACACGGCTAAGCCACGCACGGCTACACGCGGGAGGGTCCAACCCTCATGTGCTCGGGTACGTGGTGGCGCAACTCACCAAACGCCTGCTGACGCAGACGCCCCTGCGGGAGTTACATGTTGGCCAGAGGCATAAATAGTACATAGGAGAGAGAAAAGATCTGCAATTACTGGATTTCTATGTTTGCAGCATGACATCAATGTTTTAACGACGCTTAACGAGTCTGTGTATATGACCGCCTTATGTAGTTTTAACTGCTTGATGTGTTTTGCAGCGCACCATAGTGCATACGCCTCTGCTGTAAAGATGCTTGTATGATGGTGCAGAACATCCGACTCCGAATAGGATGGGCCGACGGCTGCATATGATACGCCGGCATGTGATTTAGATGCATCTGTGTAATATTCTGGGCACGAGTACTTAAATTGTAACTCTAGGAAATGCATACGAATGTGGGCCTCTGGAGCGTGCTTCGTTACCTCCACAAATGACGTGTCGCAGTCAATGGTGCGCCACAACCACGGCGGTAACGGCTTAGCAGGAGCCGTTAGGCGATTTTCAAAAAGCGGGACGTCCATTTCTTCACTCAGCCTTCTCACACGGAGCGAGAATGGCTCTCTCGCTGCAGGCTTGTTATGAAAAAGTGTTGCAGAGGTCATATCGTTGATGATAGAATAACAAGGATGGTCTTTATCAGTATGTACTTTTAGAGAGTAATTAAAAGTAGAATATGACCGTTGTAGATCAAGGGACCATTCGTTCGACTCGACATAGAGGCTTTGGACAGGGCTTGTCCTGAAGGCACCGGTGGCAAGGCGGATACCAAGATGATGCACAGGGTCCAGCATCTTGAGTGCACTGGGGGCAGCAGAGTGATACACTACAGCGCCGTAGTCTAAACGCGATCTTACAAGGCTCCTGTAGAGGTTCATGAGGCATTTCCTGTCGCTACCCCATGTTGTGTGTGACAGTATTTTCAGGATGTTCATTGTTTTCAGGAACTTAGTTTTGATATACTTGATGTGAGGAATGAATGTCAGTTTCGAGTCGAGTATAACGCCTAAGAATTTATGTTCAGTGATGATTGGTATGTGTTGTCCGTGGAGCATAATATCAGGATCTTGTATTAAGCCTCTCTTTCTAGAGAAAAGTACACAGGAGCTTTTGAGGGGGTTTAGCTTAAAACCAATTTCATTTGCCCATTTTGAAACTTTGTTCAGTCCGAGCTGAACCTGACGCTCGCATAGTGCAAGGTTACAAGACTTAAATTCTATCTGCACATCATCGACATATACTGAGTAAAACATAGAGGATGGTATGGCTTTGCGAAGGGAATTCATTTTCACAATGAAGAGGGTGCAACTAAGCACGCCCCCTTGTGGCGGCACACCAGTCTCTTGAGTGAGACTTCTGGACAGGGAATTGCCCACTCTAACGCGGAATGTGCGGTTAGACAAGTAACTTTCTATCATGTTTAACATGTTGCCGCGTACACCCATTGCAGATAGGTCTCGAAGGATTCCGAATCGCCATGTTGTGTCATAAGCTTTCTCCAAGTCAAGAAATACAGATAAAAAGAATTGTTTGTGTATATAAGCGTCTCTAATGTTTCCCTCAATGCGAACGAGGTGGTCTATTGTTGACCTACCTTCCCTGAAACCACATTGGAAGGGGTCAAGTAGACGGTTGCTTTCCAGATAATAGATTAGACGCCGGTTCACCATTTTTTCATATAACTTGCACATACAGCTTGTTAGTGCTATTGGCCTATAGCTGCTGGCTAATGTGGGGTCCTTGCCTTGTTTATAAATTGGGATGATAATGGCTTGTTTCCAAGAGGATGGAATATGTCCAGATGACCACATGGTATTGTAAAGACACAGAAGCGTGTTTAATGTTTCTGAGTGCAGGTTCTTGATCATTTCGTATATTATGCGGTCACCACCTGGTGCTGAGTTGCTGCAAGAACTGAGAGAAGCCTTGAGTTCTGCGAGACTAAACGGACGGTTGTAGGGCACTTCGGTTGCGCAGTTTCGTTTGAGGCGCTCCCGCTCTGCGTGTTCCTTGAACTTTAGGAAAGTTGGCTCATAGTGGGATGTACTGGAAATGCTTTCAAAATGCTCGCCCAGGAAATCGGCCTGATCTTTCATACTGTCACCTTGAGTGTTTACTAAGGGAAGTGGTTGTGTTTCCCGGCCTTTTAATTTGTTCACTCTGTTCCACACCTTACTCTCATCCTTGTAAGAATTGATGCTACTTATGTACCTTTCCCAACTAGCCCGCTTAGCACGTCGGCGTATTCTCCTGCCCTGTGATTTTGCCTG
Source organism: Dermacentor silvarum (assembly GCF_013339745.2). Lineage (NCBI taxonomy): Eukaryota > Metazoa > Arthropoda > Arachnida > Ixodida > Ixodidae > Dermacentor > Dermacentor silvarum. Next base: position 1,870,239 of record NC_051156.1, read on the forward strand.
CTTGAAATTAGTGAGATTCTCCGCAGTTGGAGAGTCGCGGAGCAGGCCCCAAGCTTTATTTTGTTTTTTCCGTGCCTCTTTACATTCCTCATTCCATCAAGGTATGCGACGCTTATTAGCAAGTCCGTTAGTTTGTTTTACGCATTTTCAGCGGCGTCTATAATAAAACCTGTCAAATATTCCACAGCTTCATCTATATTAAAGGAAACCAAATCATCCTACTTCAAGTACGTAATCTTTTCAAACAGTTCCCAGTTCGACGAGTCGGTTTTCCATCGGGGAACCTGTGGAGGGCAGCCAGCTTGTTTTGTTAGATTTAAAACAATAGGGAAGTGGTCACATCCATAAGGGTTTTTTATGATCTTCCAGTCAAGGTATGGCATCAGAGTTGGAGAAGCGATGGTTAAATCTATTGAAGAGAATGTCTTATATCTTTGTATTTTAAGAATGCCTCGGAATAGTGAATTGAACTGGATACGCGCTCGAAGTGCTCGCCAAGAGCGTCAGCTTGGTCTTTCAATGTATTCCCTTGGTCATCGACCAGGGGTAATGGCTGGGTTTGCTGGCCGTTCAGTCTTTTCAACCCATTCCAGACTTTCGCTTCCTGCGTGTAAGAGTTTATGCTTGAGAGAAACCTCTCCCAGCTTGTCTTCTTTGCTTGTCTGCGCGTCCGCCTTCCCTGTGACTTGACGTGCTTGAACTCAACGAGATTTTCAGCAGTTGGAAATCTGCGGAATATGCTCCATGCTTTTGTTTTGTTTCTTTCTCGCCTCCTTGCAGTCGTCGTTCCACCAGGGAACCCGTCTTTTAGATGAGCTGCCCTTTGTCTGAGGAATGCATTTCTCTGCTGCGTCTACAATAAAAGCAGTAAAATACGCTACGGCGTCGTCTATGTTAAAGTCACTGATAAAGTCTGGCGATATGCATGTTAACTCTTTAAAACACGACCAAGCTGCCGCTGGCAGTTTCCATCTAGGAGGATGCGGAGGACCGTTTTCTTGTTTTGCTAAGTTTAATGTCGCAGGGAAGTGGTCACTTCCAAAAAGATTGTTTATGACACTCCACTGCAGGTCGCGGAAAAGAGTCGGAGAGCCAATAGCTAAATCTATTGAAGAATATGAATTGTAATGTATGTTGTAGTATGTTGGCTCTTTCTTATTGAACAGGCAAGCACCGGACGTCACTAGAAAGTTTTCTGTTAGTCGACCCCTCGAGTCACACCGGGAGTCTCCCCACAGACTGTTGTGCGCATTGAAATCGCCGACGACGACGTAGGGTTCAGGGAGCTGATTTATTAGGCTGTAGAGTTCTGTCTTGCTGAGGTGGTAATCTGGTGGTATGTAAATGGAGCAGATAGTAACCAATTTGTTGAAAATATTGCTCGAATTGATACTGCCTCGAGAGGCGTCTGGAGGACTAAATGCCGACAAGCTACTGACTTGTCAACAATTATTGCTACGCCGCCCGACGGGGCGTTAGCATTATCACGATCCTTGCGGAAGATGGCGTATTGCCGCAGGAAATTTGTTTGCGTTTGCTTTAAATGTGTCTTCTGAACACACAGCACCTTCGGATTGTATTTGTGTAAAAGCTCTTTAACGTCATCGAGGTTTTGCATAAGACCTCTCACGTTCCAGTGTAATATTTGTGTATCCATGTTGTTTGAGTTCTTGTGCTGTGTGCCAAGAGGATTCAAGTTGGCTTACGGAGCCTTTCCAGGCCCCGTGATCCGTGGTTTGTCTTTCTTGGAGCGGTCGCGAGATTCGCGCCGCTCACGAGGCGCTGGGTGCGCCGGCTGACTTGTAGTTGTGTCCATCGACTCCTGGGAGCCGCTGGACTTCCGCTCATCCGAGCGGGGTGTCTTCAGGGTAGGCCTTGCCTCAAAAAGCAGGGCCTTGGAGGCCACCAATCCAGAGGTTGATGGGCCCTCCTTAAGAGATGGCGCAGCAGCGCTTGCTGCTGTCGCCTGGGGGGCTGGTGGCACAGCCGCGGCGACACTCTTTGTGGGCCGGGCCGATGCCGGAGTCTGCTGCGGCGTTGCCCCCTTACGCGCCGCACCAGCATACCCTGCGATATGTAGGAAGGAAATGCGCTTTCGCGCTTCCTGAAAGGAGATATTTTCTTTGACCTTTAACGTAATTATTTCTTTTTCCCTCTTCCAGGAAGGACATGAGCGGGAGTATGCAGGATGGTCACCGTCGCAGTTTGCGCAGTGTAGTGTCTCAGTACAGTTGTCGGCAGGATGATCGTGCGACGCGCACTTTGCACATGTGGTACGGCCCCGGCAGCTTTGAGAGCCGTGACCAAATCGCTGGCATTAAAGCAGCGGCGCGGGTTTGGAATGTAGGGTCTAAGTTTGATTTTCAGATAGCCTGTTTCAATATATTCTGGTAACGTACTTGTGCAAAACGTCAAAATTAAGTGTTTAGTGGGGATCTCTTTGTCATCCCCCGCCTGATCTTAATTCTTTGGACATTTGTCACGTGCTGTTCCTTCCAGCCCTCAAGGAGCTCGGTTTCACTCAAGTCAAGGAAATCTTGTTCTGATATGACTCCGCGTGAACTGTTCAGCGAACGGTGGGGGTTCATCGAGACAGGTGTATTGCCAATTTCAGCAAGTCCAGACAGTTTCTCGAACTGATTCTTGTCACTTGGTTCTAGCAACAGGTCACCGCTGGCCATTTTTGTGACCTTATAGCCGGGACCTAATTTCTCAGTGAGGCATTTCGCAACAACAAATGGTGATAGAGTTCTGGAAGTTTTATCAGTGTTTTGGCAACTTAACACCTGGTAATTTGGGTATATCTCTTTGGTCTGGACGAAAAGTTTCAGCGAGTCTTCGGTGCGCCCTCTCTTGGAAAGAGGGCAATCGGGGAGTCGGGGGAACGACGAAAAAGCCATATAAGTTACTCTAATTTCGGTAGCTATGCCAGCCGATGATGATGATATTTAGTGTTTCGTGGCGCAAGGGCCAAATGTGGCCAAAGAGCGCCAAGACAATGAAAGATATGTTTGCCATGATCAGTTAGCTCCGATGATAGGATGCGATGTGGCTGTAAAGGGGCCTAAGAACAAATCGCGGTATAGAAGCGTAAAACATATATAGAATATAATTATGGCAGTGACGTGTGGAATGACCTGTGAGTGGTGAATAGATGAGAAGTGGTCATGGTACTAAAACTAAACATGTAGAGTAGCACGACGCCTGCCGAAGGCCTTTGTGGCCAAAGACTACGAGGCACGTGCTTTGTTTAATAAATACCGCAGCAGCGGCCTCTCCAGAGAGGCCGTGCTACAAGTCACCTGGGTATATAACACGAAAGTTCTGTATATCTTTCAAAAACGCGATGATGGCTTGGTATTTAAAAATAGGTTCGTTGCCCAAAAACATACAAGGATGTAATGGGAGATTTTGCCGTGCTGGTAATGGAAAATGTCTTTTCCTCTGAGGCTCCAGTTCAGGGCACTGCAAAAGGACATGAAGTACACTGAGTGGCTCGCCACATTTATCACAGACAGGGGGATCGCCACCGGACAATAAGTATGCGTGTGTACTGTATGTGTGTCCTATCCTGAGTCTGCAAAGTGTAACCTGTGTGCGGCGTGTCTTTGATTCTGGTGGCCAATGAGCGAGATGAGGCTTGATGGTGTGTAATTTGTTGCCCGTTTCTCTGTCCCACAGACGTTGCCAGTAGGCCCTGACCTTTTTCTTAATAAAGGGTTTTAGGTCCATTACAGGAACGGCTATGGGTGAAGTGGCAGCGTCTGTATGAACTGACACCACGGACCCGAGCACATGGGGGTTGGACCCTCCCACGTTTATCCGTGCGTGGCTTAGCCGTGTCCGGGGAAAAGGGGATCCTGGGGGTTGAGCCGAAGCCGAGTGTTTGGACCTTTAAGGCCCCTCGGCGGAGGCAACACACCCCTTTGGCCTCTGCTTCACGTAGACGGCACCCCCGGACTGACCCGCCCGGGGGAAGCCGGTAGTCGTCTTTTCCTATCTCTCTCTACCATCATCTTCGTCTTTCCCTTCCACTTTTAATCTGTCCTGTCCTCTCATCTTTTCCATTCACTTCGAGTTTTCCTGGCGGCAAGGGTTAACCTGGTGTGGCTGTCCTACCTTGGGTATACCATATTGGGTTATAGCAACGGCATACTGCTGGCGCTGTGCAGACTTGTCTTATGTTCTGCCACGTCCCCTTGTTGGGCTCCGCGGTGGGTGGCAGACGCCGTTGCCGAACATGTAGTTTCTTTCCATGGGATCCCCGAACCCTTTCTCAACTGATCGTGCCTCGAAAAGGGTACGCACCGATGCAACATCACTATTCTTGCCCAAAAACAGCGAACGTTTCCCGAAATTCCACGTCCTCCACTGCGAACAATCATCTACAAAAGCTAGAACAATTTCACCATTTCTTGTGGCCAAGTGCCTAAGAGAAACCATTGGAACTGGTTATAAGGTAACAAAGATGGCAAGTGGAGATTTGCTCCTGGAACTAAAAGACAAGGAACAATACAACAGACTAGCACACCTCGTAGCCTTTGGTAATATCCCTGTTTCTGTGAGCGCGCATCGAACTATGAACACAGTCAAAGGCGTAGTATCAGATGAAGACTTAATGACATTGAATGAAGAAGAACTCCTGGATGGATGGAAGGACCAAGGCGTAATCCACGTGCAGCGCATCACAATCAGAAGGAATAACAACGAAATCCCAACAAAGCATTTAATACTCACTTTCAGTTCAACCACATTACCCGAGACACTTGAAACCGGCTATGTAAAACTTCATGTTCGACCTTATATCCCAAACCCGCGACGTTGCTTCAAATGCCAAAGATTTGGTCACGCATCCCAAAGCTGCCGAGGGCAGCTTATGTGCGCAAAGTGCGGCACAACTGGTCACTCTTCTGACGATTGCAATAATGACGAGGTACATTGTGCGAACTGCGACGGCAGTCACCCGGCATACTCCAGAGCTTGTCCAGCCTGGAAGAAAGAAAAAGAAATAATTACTGTAAAAGTGAAGGAGAATATCACATTCCGCGAAGCACGTCAACGTATCTCCTCGTTGTTCTTGCTTAAAACATCTTTCGCCGAAGTGGTGCAACGGGGGGCGGCACCACAACGGCCTCTGGCGGTAGCCCGGACCACGCCTAGCGTGCCGAGGCTAACGCCACCCGCCCCTAAGGTGGGAGCAGCCAACGCTGCCCTGCCATCTCTCAAAATGTCCACACCAGTGGCCTCTACAAGCTCCGGCAGCAGCCAGGGCACCGCAGAGGCCACAGGGGTCCTTTCGACCTCCGGCCCGGTGGGGACAAAGACTTCGTCGCTCGAGGTGAAGTCTACGCGACGCACACATCGCTCTCTGGAGCGGGTGTCCAGTGCCTCGCAAGAGGCTATGGACACCAGTCCAAGCCAAACGGCGCAGGTAGCGTCGAAGGAGCGGCGAGGTTCTCTCGACCGCTCCAAAAAAGACAAAACACCAATTACAGGGCCTGACAAAGGCCTTGTAAAGTAAAGTCATTCTCCTCCCTTTTGAGACACACAGCGCCTTTTATTTTCCTCCAACATGAACACAATAATGCAGTGGAATGTTAGAGGACTAATCCACAACCTAGACGACATCCAAGAACTTATCAATAAATTTAATCCAAAGGTGCTGTGTGTTCAAGAAACACACCTAAACTCCAGAAACACCAACTTCCTACGTCAGAATATTGTTTTCCGAAGAGATCGCGAGGATTCTGCCGCATCATCAGGTGGTGTGATCATCATACTCGACAGAAGTGTAGCCTGTCAGCAACTTCCACTCAAAACGGCACTAGAGGCGGTTGCCGTTCGTGCTGTACTTCTGGGTAAGCTCATAACCATTTGCTCGCTCTACATACCCCCACACCATTCTTTACACAAGCATGAATTTCAGTCATTTATAGATGAATTACCAGAACCCTACCTCGTTCTTGGCGATTTCAATGCACACAGCAGCTTGTGGGGCGACACACGTATCGATGCGCGAGGACGCCTAATTGAACAATTTCTTTTCTCCTCTGGTGCGTGTCTCCTGAATAAGAAGGAACCCACCTACTACAATCTCGCAAACAAAACTTTTTCTTCCATTGATCTCAGTATAGTTTCCCCGTCTATATTTGCTGAACTTAAATGGGAAGTTATAAAAAATCCTTACGGGAGTGACCACTTCCCGATACTGCTGAGATCACCACTACAAAACGAACCTCTACCACAGGCACCCCGCTGGAAGTTGGATATGGCAGATTGGGAGAAATTCAAAAGTCTTACAAGTGGTATCTCGTGGCCTGACATATCTTTGCTGGGAATTGATGCTGCGGTTGAGTATCTTGCATCTTTCATAATCAATGCCGCTACTGAATGTATACCAGAAATTAATGGTGCGACCTGCAAACGCCGTGTCCCATGGTGGAACGAGGAATGTCGGAACGCTCGTAGGAAACAGAACAAAGCGTGGGGGTTGCTACGCGACTCCCCAACTGCGGAAAATCTCGTTAATTTTAAGAAAATTAAATCGGAGGGCAGAAGAACGCGCCGACACGCCAGGAGAGAAAGTTGGAAAAAGTTTTTATCAGACATAAACTCATATACAGACGAGGGCCGAGTCTGGAAGAAAGTTAATAAGATAAAAGGGCTACAAACCTATTCACTCCCGTTGGTAAACACACAAGGCCACAGTCTGGAAGACCAAGCTAACTGCCTGGGAGCACATTTTGAACATGTGGCCAGCTCATCTCATTATTCCCAAACATTTAAAAGGCACAAAGCTACAATAGAAAAACAGAAACTAGAAAGAAAAGGTACGGGAAACGAGGCATACAACCAGCCATTCTGCATTGCTGAGCTGTATGCATCACTTAGTTGTTGCAATAAGTCTGCGCCAGGCTCTGACCGCATAGCTTATCAAATGCTGAAACACCTTCCTCATGAAACAAAGAAAACTCTCCTCTCCCTATACAATGCTATATGGACCTCCGGCAAGATCCCCTCTGCCTGGAAAGAGGCCATTGTCGTTCCTATACTGAAGCAGGGCAAGGACCCATCGTCTGCTTCGAGTTACCGCCCTATAGCACTAACAAGCTGCCTCTGCAAACTGTTCGAAAAAATGATTAACTGCCGACTAATACATTTTCTCGAATCAAACAAATTGCTTGACCCGTACCAATGCGGGTTTCGAGAAGGTCGATCCACCGCCGACCATTTGATACGTATTGAGACGCAAATTCGTGAAGCTTTCATCCATAAACAGTTCTTTCTCTCTGTATTCCTTGATATAGAAAAAGCCTACGATACCACGTGGCGGTTTGGAATACTTAGAGACCTCTCGCACGTTGGTATACGTGGTAACATGTTAAATGTCATAGAAAGTTATTTATCTAATCGCACTTTCCGTGTTCGTGTGGGAAATGCTGTATCAAGACCTTTTGTGCAGGAAACTGGAGTGCCACAGGGTGGGGTGCTCAGTTGCACTCTCTTTATCGTAAAAATGAGTTCTTTGCGTCTGTATATCCCAAGAAACATGTTTTATTCTGCATACGTCGATGATGTACAGATAGGTTTCGCCTCGTGCAATCTCGCAGTCTGTGAGCGGCAGATTCAGCTTGGTCTGAACAAGGTGTCTAAGTGGGCAGACGAGAATGGATTTAGCCTTAACCCACAAAAGACCACCTGCGTCCTGTTCTCCAGAAAGAGGGGTCTGCACCCCGATCCTGACATTGAGTTGCAGGGAGAACGCGTGCACGTAAAAACAGAACATAAATTTTTAGGTATGATTCTAGATACGAAGCTTACATTTGTGGCACACATACGGTATCTAAGAAACAAGTGTATGAAAACAATGAATATTCTAAAAGTGTTGTCCCGCACCGCTTGGGGTAGTGACACACAGTGTCTTTTAAATTTGTACAAGAGCCTCATACTTACAAGATTAGATTACGGCGCCATAGTGTACCATTCCGCTACGCCAAGCGCCCTAAGGATGCTGGATCCTGTACACCATCTAGGCATCCGCCTAGCCACTGGTGCCTTCAGGACAAGTCCTGTGGCAAGCCTGTATGTAGAGGCGGACATGTGGTCGCTTGATATGCAACGTTCATCCTTAAGCCTCACCTATTTCCTGAAAGTAAATTCAAACCCGGAACATCCGTCCTTCTCAACCGTAAATGATATGACCAGTTCCACACTCTTTAATAACCGGCCGACAGCAAGAGAACCCTTTTCACTACGTGTAAGAAAAATTAGTGAAGAAATGGACATCCCACTACTTGAAAATACTCTGATGGCCCCAGCAAAGCCAGTGCCACCGTGGCAGTGGCAACTCATAGAGTGTGATACTTCGTTTGTAGAGGTCACAAAAGATGCTCCAGAGGCACATATCCGGATGCATTTTCTGGAAATCCAGTTCAAGTACTCGTCCTGCACTCAGTTTTACACCGACGCTTCCAAGTCACATGCAGGGGTATCTTATGCAGTAGTCGGCCCATCGTTCTCCGAGTCCGATGTACTGCACCCGGAAACAAGCATTTTTACGGCTGAGGCCTATGCACTTTTATCGGCTGTGAAGAGTATAGGCAAATCGAAACTCAAAAGCTCAATAATATTTACAGACTCCCTAAGCGTCGTAAAAGCCATCATGACTCTACATAGACACACAAACCCTGTACTTATTGAACTGTATTCTGCTCTGTGCAAGGCATACATGTCTAACCAGCATATTATTATATGCTGGGTGCCTGGCCATAGAGGCATCGAGGGGAATGTTCTGGCTGATCAAATGGCCACATCAACTACATCGCGAGCCCTTAACCCTACCGCTTCTATCCCTGCCAGCGATCTCAAGCCCTACTTGAGAAAGAAACTTCGAAGCCACTGGCAGCGCTTGTGGGATGCCGAAGCGAACAATAAGCTCCACTTAGTTAAGCCACAAATAGGTCCCTGGCATCCCGTTACGAAAATACGAAGAACAAATGTCCTATTCTCTCGTCTGAGAATAGGACATACATACGGCACCCACAATTTCCTTCTAACTGGAAATGACCCGCCAACCTGTGGTAGATGTGGAGAGAGGCTTACCGTGCTCCACGTCCTCGTGGAGTGCAGGGAAGCCGAAACAGAGAGAAAAAGGCACTTTCCCCTAGCGTACCGGTACTGTCTTCCACTCCATCCCGCTATGTTTCTGGGCGACAAACCTCTCTTTAGCACTAAAGCTGTCCTGGATTTTCTGAGCGATGTAGTATTGCATGTTATTTGCCCAATAGTTTCGTAGCGCATCCTCTCTCCAGAGGATGTCGCCGCGATAGTAGTTTTGCATAGCACGCGCCTCCAGGCCCTTGCGTTTCAAAGGGTCTGTCAAGGCAGCAGTGCTGTTTGAAAAGTTTATCAGTGATAAATTTTCGTTTATCTTCATTATCTTGCAATTTGTTCTTTCGTGTTCATAGTGCACCTCATCAGCCATTGCCATAATGTTATTACATATATATTTTACGCATTTTACAGCGATTGTTTTTAGGCCCTTTTACAGCCACGACACATCTACCTTTCGTAATTCATTGCTCCATTGTCAACTCATGAACACACTGGCCTGGCGCTCTTTGGCCATACCTGGCCCTTGCGCCATTAAGCACCATACATCATCATGTATGAACTGATGCGGCTAGCTTGTCGGCCAACTCATTCCCTTCGATCTCGCGGTGCCCTGGCACCCAGCAGAGCACAATTTGCTGCTTGGATGCATACGCGGTGCAAATGGTGGAATAAAGAGTTATAATTACGGGGTTTATGTGCCTACTTGAAGTGGTTAAGCATTTCAACACACTCAAAGAGTCAGTGTAAATGACTGCCTTGCGTATGTCTAGCTGTTTGATGTGTTTAACCGCCACCAGGATGGCGTAGGCCTCCGCTGTAAAGATGGTTGTGTTTGGGTGTAGAACTCCCGCAGCAGAAAAGGACGGACCGACCGCCGCGTAAGACACGCCAGCGTGTGACTTTGAAGCGTCAGTAAAATATTCTGGACAAGAGTATGTGTGCTGCAATTCGAGGAAGTGCATACGGATATGTGCGACCGGCGCATGCTTTGTGACCTCAATGAAAGACAGATCACAGTCAATCAGCTGCCACTGCCATGGCGGTAGCTCTACAGGAGGGGGCATGACATCGTGCTCATGGAGCGACACATCCATTTCTTCGGCAAGACTTCTCACTTGCAGTGCGTAGGGCTTTCTCACGGAAGGGCGGTTCAGAAAGGTTTGGGCACTGGACAGATCGTTTATAGTTGTGTAGGCAGGGTGCGTATTGTTTGAGTTCACTTTTAGGAAATATACAAAGGATAAGTAAGTTCTCTGTAGATGTAGCGACCATTCATTTGATTCGGCATAAAGGCTTTCTACGGGGCTTGTTCTGAACGCACCCGTAGAGAGGCGGATACCCAGATGGTGGACAGGGTCTAACATCTTCAAGGCGCTCGGCGTCGCGGAGTGATATATAATGGAACCGTAGTCTATACGTGATCGGATGAGGCTCTTATATAGATTCAATAGACATCTTGTGTCACTACCCCACGTAGTGCGAGACAACACTTTCAAGATGCTCATTGTCTTCAGGCACTTGTTTCTTAAATACTTGAGATGTGGGATAAACGTTAACTTCGCGTCCAGAATTAGGCCTAGGAATTTGTGTTCAGTTTTTACAGGTAGACCCTCACCCTGTATCTCGATGTTGGGATCAGGGTGCAGACCTCTCTTTCTGGAAAAGAGGACGCATGTGGACTTTTGTGGGTTAAGCCGAAAACCATTCTCGTCTGCCCACTTAGTTTGTTCGGTCCAAGCTGAACCTGCCGCTCACAGATTGCAAGGTTACATGATGTGAAGCCTATCTGTACATCGTCGACATATACTGAATAAAATATGTTGCGTGGGATGTACAGACGCAGAGAGTTCATTTTTATGATAAAAAGGGTGCAACTGAGCACACCACCCTGTGGTACTCCAGTTTCCTGCACATATGGTCTTGATAGGGCATTACCCACACGAACACGGAATCTGCGGTTGGACAGATAACTTTCAATGATATTCAGCATAATGCCACGTATTCCAAAGTGTGCGAGGTCTCTTAGTATTCCGAATCGCCACGTGGTGTCATATGCTTTTTCCATATCAAGGAAAACAGACAGGAAGAATTGCTTGTGGACAAAAGCCTCGCGAATCTGAGCCTCTAGGCGTATCAGATGATCAGTGGTGGATCGGCCGTCGCGGAATCCACACTGGTATGGGTCAAGCAGCTTGTTTGATTCTAGGAAATGTATCAGACGGCGGTTTATCATCTTCTAAAAGACTTTGCAGATGCAGCTTGTTAGAGCTATGGGCCGATAACTCGATACGGACGATGGATCCTTGCCCTGCTTCAGGATAGGGATTACTATGGCCTCTTTCCAGGCAGAGGGGATCTCGCCGGAGGTCCATATAAAGTTGTACAGGCAGAGAAGGGTTTTCTTTGTTTCAGAGGACAGGTTTTCCAACATTTCGTAGAGTATGCGGTCAGAGCCTGGGGCAGATTGGTTGCAACAGGTGAGTGATGCTTGCAGCTCTGCTAGGGAGAAAGGTAGGTTATATGGCTCGTTCCCAGTGCTCTTTCGGTCTAGTTTTTGTTTTTCTATTGCTGCTTTGTATTTTGTAAATGCTGGAGAATAGTGTGATGAACTGGACACATGTTCAAAATATGCACCCAAATGGTTCGCTTGGTCCTCCAGTCTATCTCCCTGCGTATGTACCAGGGGAGGCGGATGTGTTTGTCGTCCTCTTACTCTATTGACCCTGTTCCAAACCTTGGCCTCATCCGTGTATGAATTTATGCTTGATAAGAATGTTTGCCAGCTGTCTCTCCTGGCTTGTCTGCGCGTTCTCCTACCTTGGGATTTGATTTTCTTGAAATTGACGAGGTTTTCAGCAGTAGGAGAATCGCGAAGCTGCCTCCATGCTTTGTTCTGCTGCCTACGTGCGTTCCGGCATTGTTCATTCCACCACGGAACACGGCGTTTGCTAGAAAGTCCACTTGTTTGGGGAATACACTTAAGAGCTGCATCAACTACGAAATTAGTAAAATATTCGACGGCACCGTCAATTCCGAGCAATGAAATGTCAGCCCACGAGAGCGTACTGGTAAGTGTTTGGAATTTCTTCCAGTCCGCTGCATCGACCTTCCACTGGGGGGCGTGTGGTGGAGATTCGTATTGTCTTGGTGTTCTCAGCAGTATTGGGAAATGGTCGCTCCCATAAGGGTTTTTTATAACTTCCCATTCAAGTTCAGGTAGTATGGATGGAGAAGCTATGCTGAGATCTATGGAGGAAAAGGTTTTATTTCCGAGACAATAATATGTGGCTTCTTTTTTATTTAGCAGACATGCACCGGATGAGAAAAGAAAGTCCTCAATTAGACGGCCTCGTGCATCAATGCGAGAGTCGCCCCACAGACCGCTGTGCGCATTGAAATCGCCAAGAACAAGATAAGGTTCTGGCAATTCGTCTATAAATGACTGAAATTCATGTTTGTGTAGTTGGTAATGTGGGGGTATGTAAAGCGAGCAAATGATGATGATGATTATTGTGGTTTATTGGCGCAAGGGCCAGATGTGGCCAAAGAGCGCCAAGACGATGGTAATGGCTTGTTAGTGGTACATGAATAGTGGACTATATGAACATTAGATGTGACATGGCTGTAAATGGGCCTAAAAACAGTCGCTGTAAAGTGCGTAAAATCTATACGTAATAAGATTATGGCAATGACTAAGTATGTGTACTATGGGCATGAACAATGCATTGTGAAGGAATGATACGACTTACAAAATATTAAAGATGCGAAAATTAGCCAGAAGCACAAGTGCCTAAACAGAGCTCTTGAAACACAAGGGCCTGGAGGCATGTGCTATAAAAACTATCACAGCAACATCCTCTCGAGAGGGGATGCGCTATGAACTTATTGGGCTAACAACATGTAGCACAACATCTTTCAAGAATGCGAGGACTGCGTTGCTGTGAAAAAGTGGTTCTTTACCGAGAAACATAGCAGGATGCAGCGGGATACAATAGCGATACGCTAGCGGAAAATGTTTCTTTCTTTCTCTTTCGGCTTCCCGACACTCCAAGAGGACGTGGAGGACGGTGAGCCTCCCGCCACATCTACCACAGGTTGGAGGATCATTACCACTCAATAGAAAGTTGTGAGTACCATATGTATGTCCTATTCTGAGACGACAGAATAGGACATCAGTTCGCCGTGTTTTCGATGCAGAGGGCCAGAAACCTAACTGTGGCTTTATCAAGTGAAGCTTATTATTTGTTTCCGCATCCCACATGCGTTGCCAGTGGCTTCGCAGTTTCTTACGCAAGAAAGGTTTCAAATCTGTTACAGGGACAGCAGCTGTAGGATTAATAGCGTGCGATGTTATTCATGTGGCCATTTGGTCGGCAAGAACATTACCCTCAATGTCTCTATGCCCAGGCACCCAGCATATTATGATTTGTTGTTTAGATGCATAAGCAGAGCAGATCAGTGAGTAGAGGTTGATAATTACAGGGTGTTTATGTTTTTGCGGCATCATTAACGCTTTAACAACGCTTAAAGAGTCGGTAAATATTACAGCCTTTTGGAGTTTTAATCTATCAATATGTTTCACTGCCGATAGTACTGCATAGGCTTCGGCCGTAAAGATACTTGCTTGGGGATAAAGTACATCGGATTCTGAGAAGGACGGACCGACTGCCGCATAGGAAACGCCAGCATGTGACTTTGATGCATCTGTATAAAATTCAGGGCAAGAGTACTTCGACTTTAGTTCTAAAAAGTGCATTTGAATGTGTGCATCTGGCGCGTGTTTTGTGACTTCAATAAACGATGTGTCACATTCAACCAGCAGCCACTGCCACGGCGGTAGCAGCTTCGCTGGAGGCATTAGGCAATGTTCAAGTAGTGAAGCACCCATTTCTTCACTGAGCTTTCTCACGCGTAGCGAAAAGGGCTGCTTCGCTGTTGGTCGATTATTAAATAGTGTGGCACATGTGGTATCGTTTATGGTAAAATAGGTAGGATGTGTACGGTTTGAATTTGTTTTAAGGAAATATGTAAAACTGGCATAAGTCCTCTGAAGGTAGAGCGACCACACGTTTGCTTCCACATAAAGGCTTTGTACGGGGCTTGTCCTGAAGGCTCCAGTAGCGAGGCGGATTCCTAAATGGTGAACAGGATCCAACATCTTTAGAGCACTGGGTGCAGCAGACTGATAGACTATCGCGCCGTAGTCAAGTCGTGAGCCGACAAGGCACCTATACAAGTTTAATATGCATTTCCTGTCACTGCCCCATGTTGTACGTGACAGCAGCTTCAATAAGTTCATTGTTTTCAAGCACTTAGCCTTCAAATATTTGATGTGCGGAACAAATGTGAGTTTCGAGTCCAGTATGATGCCGAGAAACTTGTGCTCTTTGCTTACAGGTAAGGTGGTACCAGAGAGCTCAATAGAAGGGTCTGGTACTATTCCTCTCTTATTAGTGAAAAGGACGCATGTGCTTTTTTGTGGGCTCAACCTAAAACCGTTTTCATCAGCCCATTTAGCTACTTTATTTAAGCCATGCTGGACATGTCGTTCGCAGACAGCAAAGTTGCACGATTTAAAACCAATCTGGACATCATCTACATATACAGAGTAGAACATCGTTCGTGGAATAGCCGTGCGTAGAGAGTTCATTTTAACAATAAACAGTGTGCAGCTAAGCACACCGCCTTGCGGGACACCAGTTTCCTGGGTGAAAGACCTCGACAATGCCCGGCCCACCCTTACACGAAAGGTACGGTTAGAAAGGTAGCTTTCGATGGTACTCAACATATTGCCGCGCACACCCATAGTGGATAGGTCTCGGATAATACCGAAGCGCCATGTGGTGTCATACGCTTTCTCTAAGTCAAGAAATACAGATAGAAAAAACTGTTTGTGTATGAAGGCATTCCTTATAATCCCCTCAATACGGACAAGGTGGTCTGTAGTCGACCTACCTTCTCGGAAGCCACACTGGTACGGATCTAGTATTCCGTTGCTTTCTAGGAGATAGACAAGGCGCCGGTTAATCATCTTTTCGAAGAGCTTACACAGACAGCTTGTCAAGGCAAAGGGTCTGTAACTACTAGGCAAGGAAGGGTCCTTGCCTTGTTTAAGTATAGGGATTATTATAGCTTCTTTCCAAGAAGATGGAATGTACCCAGCAGCCCACATGACATTAAAAAGAGAGAGGAGGGTCTTTTGTGTTTCAGGGTGTAGGTGCTTGATCATTTCATACATGATACGGTCAGCACCTGGTGCTGAGGTGTTGCAACAAGCGAGAGCAGTTTTAAATTCAGCTAAACTAAACGGGCGGTTGTAATCTTCATTTCGAGCACATTTCCGATTAACGGGCTGTCGCTCTGCACGTTCTTTGAACCTCATGAATGTTTCTGTGTAATGAGATGCACTGGACACATATTCAAAGTGTTCGCCCAGACAATCTGCCTGATCTTCCAGGCTATTTCCTTGGGTACTTACTAAGGGCAGAGGGTTCGACTCCCGGCCTTTCAATTTATTCACCCTATGCCATACTTTCGCCTCATCTGTGTAAGAATTTATGCCAGAGAGGTACCTCTCCCAACTCTCTCTTTTTGCACGTCGACGGATTTTTCTGCCTTGTGACTTAACCTGCTTGAAATTAATGAGGTTTTCGGTGGTTGGAGAATTGCGAAGCAATCCCCAAGCTTTGTTTTGGTTTTTGCGTGCTTTCCTACATTCATCGTTCCACCATGGGATGCGGCGCTTCTTGGTCAATCCGTTAGTTTGCGTAATAGATCTCGTAGCAGCGTCAATAATAAAACATGTTAGATAAGCCACAGCATCGTCTACATTAAAATCAGCAATGTCATCGCCACATAAACATGTAAGCTCTCGGAACAGTTGCCAGTTGGCCGAGTCCACGTTCCATCGAGGAAAACTTGGCAAGCATCCATCTTGTTTTGTTGAGTTTAACATAATAGGGAAGTGGTCGCTCCCTAAGGGGTTCTTGAGAACAGACCACTCCAGGTACGGTATTAGTGTACTCGATACTATACTTAAGTCAATGGATGAGTATGTGTTATGTGTAGCGCTGAAATACGTTGGCTCTTTCTGGTTAAGTATAGATGCACCTGAAGAAAACAGAAAGTTTTCAATTAGGCGCCCTCTCGCATCGCAACGAGAGTCTCCCCACAAAGTGTTATGTGCATTTAAATCTCCGACAACTATATATGACGGCGGAAGTTCATCTATGTAATTTTGAAACTGTGTCTTGGAAAGTTGATAGCAAGGGGGGATGTAAATCGAACTAACCGTGACTAGTTTACCAAACAGTACTGCTCGGGCAGCAACTGCTTCAAGGGAAGTTCGGAGGTTTAATTGTTGACAGGCAACACGTTTATCGACAATTATAGCGACACCGCCCGACGAGGCGGTAGCGTCGTCACGGTCTTTGCGAAAAACGGCGTATTGCCTTAAAAAGTTTGTGTTTCCTGATTTCAGATGCGTCTCCTGGACACACAGCACCCTCGGACTATATTTATGAAGGAGCTCTTTAACGTCATCGAGGTTATGGAGAAGTCCCCTAACGTTCCATTGCAATATTTGCGTGTCCATATTGAGAAAGAGGTTTGCGCTGTGTGTGAAGGGACTCTAAATTAGCTTACAGAGCCCTTGTCGGGCCCTGTGATGCGCGGTTTTTCTTTTTTGGAGCGATCGCGAGATTCGCGGAGCTCCTTAGGCGCTGGCGGCGCCGTCTGACCGGTTGTTGTGTCCATCGGCTCTTGCGAGGCGCTGGACACGCGCTCTTGCGAGCGCAGTGTTTGACGTGAGGGCCTCGTCTCGATGGACGAGACCTTTGAGGCCACGAGCCCGGAGGTCGATGGCCCCTTCTTGTGAGATGGCGGAGCAGTGGTAGCCGCAGCCGCCGAGGGGGCGGATGGCGTCACCGCCGGCTCACTACGTGTGAGCCGGACAGTAGCCGGAGACCGTTGTGACGCTGCCCCCTGACGCGCCACATCGGCAAAGCTGGTTTTAGACAGGTAGGTCACCCGCCTTCGTGCCTCTTTAAATGAAATATTCTCTTTCACTTTTATAGTTACAATTTACTTTTCTTTCCTCCAGGACGGGCAGGACCGCGAGTATGCGGCGTGCTCCCCATCACAGTTCACACAGCGGACAGAGTTTTCACACGATTCAGATGTGTGTTCCAAGGCACTACATTTAGCACATGTCAGTCGGCCTCGGCAGTTCTGCGAGCTGTGGCCGAATCTTTGGCACTTGAAGCATCGGAGCGGGTTTGGCACGTATGGCCTGACACGTAGTTTGACGTATCCGGCCTCAATGGTCTCGGGTAGAACACTTGAACCAAAAGTAAGAATTATGTGTTTTGTCTGAATCTCCTTACCATCGCGCCTCATCTTGATTCGTTTTACAGCCAAAACATTTTGTTCCTTAAATCCTTCCAGAAGTTCATCTTCAGTGAGCTCCAACATGTCGTCATCAGAAATAACACCGCGGGAGGTGTTCATGGTGCGGTGCGGGGTAACAGTCACAGGAAAATTTCCAAACGACACTAGATTCTGTAGTTTATCATGTTGTTTCTTATCGCGGAGTTCCAGTAGGAGATCACCGCTGGCCAACTTCGTCGCCTTGTAACCTGGTCCTATGGTCTCTGTCAGAGTCTTTGCAACAATAAAGGGTGAGATCACTCTCACGGACTTGTCAGTTTTCTCACTATGTACCACGTGGTATCGTGGAAAGTTCTCAATTTGTCGGCCAAAAAATTGGAATATTTCTTCGGTGCGCCCCCGTTTCGGGCGGCGATCAGCAAGTGCAGGAAAGGAGCTATCCATATATGTGGGATGAGTTTCGGCGGTGGCGCCAGCCACCCACCATGGAGCCCAACAAGGGGACGCTGCAGAGTCTGTAAGGGACAGGTCCTGCAAACGCCAACTGTACGCCACCACTATAACCAAATACATATACCCAAGGCAGGATATAATGCACAAGGTTAACCCTTGCTGCCCGCGAAGTCGGAAGTAAAAGGAAAATAAAGAGAGGACAGGAAAGAGTGAAAGTAAGAAAGACGAAGGTTGGAGGGAGAGAGAGACAGGAAAAGGCAACTACCGATTTCCCCCGGGTGGGTCAGTCCGGGGGTGCCGTCTACGTGAAGCCGAGGCCAAAGAGGTGTGTTGCCTCCGCCAGGGGGCCATAAAGGTCCAAACTCCCGGCTTCGGCTCAACCTCCAGGATCCCCTTTTCCCCGGACACGGCTAAGCCACGCACGGTTAGACGCGGGAGGGTCCAACCCCCATGTGCTCGGGTCCGTGGGGTCGCAACACACCAAACGCCTGCTGACGCAGACGCCCCTGCGGGGAAAAGCGAGCAAATGGTGATGAGTCTGTTTAAGAGAACAAGTCGAACTGCCACTGCTTCGAGGGGCGTTTGTAGCCGCAAATGTTGACATGCTATGCTTTTGTGGATTACGATGGCAACACCGCCTGATGATGCGAGGGCATCATCACGATCTTTACGAAACGTAACATACTGTCGGAGAAAGTTTGTATGTGTCGATTTTAAGTGAGTTTCCTGTACACACAGCACTTTTGGGTTGTGTTCGTGGAGAAGTTCTTGCACATCATCGAGGTTCCTAAAAAGGCCTCTGACGTTCCATTGTATGATTTGTGTATCCATACTGCAATTAAATAGGTGCTGTGTGTACTAAAAAAACGGAAGTGTTGCCTTAGATTACAGAGCCCTTTCCAGGCCCTGTAACGCGGGATTTGTCCTTTCTGAAGCGGTCGAGGGAACCTCGCCGCTCTTTTGGCGCTTGGTGCGCCGTCGGGATGGGTGTGGTGTCCATTGCCTCTTGTGAAGCGCCGGACACGCGCTCTTGCGAGCGAGAAGTTTCGCGGGAAAGTCTCCCCGCGAAGGACGAGGCATGCGCGCCCACCAGGCCTGAGGTCGATGGGGCTGCCTTTGGGCCTGAGCTGCGCCGGCTGTTGCTAGCGCCAGCAGGGGCCGGTGAGGGTGAGGCAGCCTTGACTGCACCCACAGTGGGAGCTGCTGGTGGGCCTGCGGGTTCGCTACGCGTAGCGCAGGCTGCCACCGAGGACTGTTGTTGTGCCGGCAACCCTAGGGTAACCGGGCCTGTTTGCTGGTTGGGTGGAGTAGGCTTAGCGCCTTCCACCCTGGGGGCAGGAGCCACAAGCGACAGCTCGCTGCGTGCGGGCTGTGCAGGTGGCAGTAGCCGCTGCGACGCTGCCCCTTGACGCGCCGCATCAGCGTAAGTAGTCGTGTGGAATGGCGAGCACCTTTTGCGTGCTTCCCTGAACGATATGTTTTCACGGACTTTCAGTGTTATAATTTCCTTCTCTTTTTTCCAACTTGGACAAGACCGGGAGTACGCTGGATGCTCACCATCGCAATTAACGCAGTGAGGTGTGGCCTCGCAATTGTCTGAGGAATGACCTTGTACTCCACACTTAGCACAGGTGAGTCGGCCACGGCAGCTCTGCGAGCCATGGCCGAATCTTTGACATTGGTAGCATCGCCTAGGATTTGGTATGTATGGTCTTATGGCTATCTTTGTGTAGCCTGTTTCAATGGTTTGTGGCAATTCGCTCAATTCAAATGTAAGTATCAGATGTTTCGTGGGGATTTCTTTGTTGTCCCGTCTCATAACAATGCGCTGCACATTCGTGACGTTTTGCTCCTTCCATCCTTCCAACAGTTCAGTTTCAGATAGGTCAATGAGGTCTGCTTCTGATACTACCCCCCGTACTGTGTTCATGGAACGATGCGGTGAAACAGTAACTGGGACATCACCAAAAGTAACAAGCTTGCCGAGTCTGTTGTATTGGTCTTTATCACGTAGCTCAAGCAGAAGGTCTCCGCTTGGCATTTTGGTGACCTTGTAGCCAAGACCTAGTGTGTTGGTTAAGCTTTTCGCAACTACAAAAGGGGATATTGTTCTTGCCAGTTTTTCTGTTCTTTCGCTATGCACTACTTGAAAGCGTGGGAAAATGTCTTTTGGTCGGGTGAACAAGTTCAAAAACTCATCGGTGCGTCCCCTCTTCTGAGGGAGACGATCAAGAAGTCGTGGAAAAGCGGGTGTTCCCATAGGAGTATTTTGTACTTCGGCAGCAATGGCAGCCACCCACCACGGAGTCCAACAAGGGGACGCTGCAGCACTTAACGTGTAAGGCTACAGGCGCCAGCCGTACATTGCCGCTATAACCTTATATATAAACCCAAGAGAGGGCACCTACACAAGGTTAACCCGAACCGCCTATGAAAACGTAGAAGTAACAGAAGAGAAGAGGAGACAGGACAGTAAAGAAAGGAGATAGGAAAGAAAAAAGGGCAGAGAGGGGGATAGGAAAAGGCGACCAGCCGGTTTCCCCCGGGTGGGTCAGTCCGGGGGTGCCGTCTACGTGAAGCGGAGGCCAAAGAGGTGTATTGCCTCCGCCGAGGGGCCATGAAGGTCCAAACACCCGGCTTCGGCTCAACCCCCAGGATCCCCTTTTCCCCGGACACGGCTAAGCCACGCACGGTTAAGCGTGGGAGGGTCCGACCCCCATGTGCTCGGGTCCGTGGTGTCGCAAAACTGGCTCATGCACGGAATAAGACGACAGGTCACTGCACTAGCTGGCAGTCTTCTTGACAGAACGGCCGGTCTGTCTCGGTGCCACAGTAGAATTACTGCGTTGCCGAAGCGCTCCAGAGGATTGCACCAGTCCGTAAAACGATGCCCTTGAAGATGCGCAGCATCGTTAACGAAAGAAAAGCTGCGGAAGCAACTGGCGTCCGTCTGAAAAAGCCGACGAGGCGAGCGACAGATCACAACGCAGCCATGTTTGCGCACTAACTTCACTCAAGGAGCGATTCAAGGTAGCTGCGATTCAAGGTAGCTGCGGGGCTACCTTGAGATTCTCGAGTAAAACGCTCGAGGTTTTCTTCACTCAAGCGCCTTTCGATGATGATTATTGTGGTTTATTGGCGCAAGGGCCAGATGTGGCCAAAGAGCGCCAAGACGATGGTAATGACTTGTTAGTGGTATATGAATAGTCAATTACATGAACATTAGATGTGGCATGGCTGTAAAGGGGCCTAAAATCAGTCGCTGTAAAGTGCGTAAAACTTATAATAAGATTATGGCAATGAGTGATTATGTGTACTATGGACATGAACAATGCATTGCGAAAGAATGATACGAGTTACAAGAAATTAAAGGTACAAGAATTGGCCAGAAGCACAAGTGCCTAAACAGAGCCCTTGAGACACAAGAGCTTGTAGGCATGTGCTGTAAAAACACTATCACAGCAACATCCTCTTGAGAGAGGATGCGCTACGAACTTACTGGGCTAATAACATGTAGCACAACATCTTTCAAGTATGCGAGGACTGCTTTGGTGTTAAAGAGTGGTTCTTTACCAAGAAACATGGCGGGATGCAGAGGGACACAATAGCGATATGCTAGAGGAAAGTGTTTCTTTCTTTCTCTTTTGGCTTCCCGACACTCCAGGAGGACGTGGAGGACGGTGAGCCTGTCGCCACATCTACCACAGGTTGGAGGATCATGACCATTCAATAGAAAATTGTGGGTGCCGTAGGTGTGTCCTATTCTGAGACGACAGAATAGGACATCAGTTCGTCGTGTTTTTGTTACGGAGGGCCAGTAACCTAACTGTGGCTTAATCAAATGAAGCTTCTTACTTGTTTCTGCGTCCCACAAGCGTTGCCAGTGGCTTCGCAGTTTCTTTCGCAAGAAAGGTTTCAAATCTGTTGCAGGAACAGCAGCTGTAGGGTTAATAGCGGGTGTTGTGACTGATGTGGCCATTTGGTCGGCAAGAACATTGCCCTCGATGCCCAGGCACCCAGCATATAATGACATGTTGGTTAGCTGCGTATGCTCTACAAAGAACAGAATAGAGCTCAATGAGAATAGGGTTTTTCTGTTTACAGGGTGACTTCAAGGCTTTTACGACGCTTTGAGAGTCTGTAAATATAATAGTTTTTTGAAGTTTTGATTTCTTTATATGCTTTACAGCTGACAATATTGCGTAGGCCTCAGCCGTAAAGATACTTGTTTCTTGGTGAAGCACGCCGGATTCCGAGAAGGACGGGCCGACGGCTGCATAGGATACTCCGGCATGTGATTTAGAAGCGTCTGTGTAAAATTCTGCGCACGGGTACTTGGACTGTAATTCTAGGAAATGCATTCGGATTTCAACCTCTGAAGCGTGCTTTGTAACCTCTACAAAGGACATATCACATGCTACCACCTGCCACTCCCAAGGTGGTAACAGCTTGGCTGAAGGCATTAAGCGATGTTCGTGAATTGGGATATCCATTTCTTCGCTAAGCTCCCTGACACGCAGTGAGAAAGGCTGTCTTATAGAGGGACGATTACCAAAAAGTGTAGCACACGTCATATCGTTAACGGTATTAAAACATGGATGCTCATGATTAGAGCGGACTTTAAGGAAATATGTGAGGCTGGTGTATGTTCTCTGCAGATGGAGTGACCACTCATTTGATTCGACGTATAAACTTTCAATGGGACTTGTTCTAAAAGCGCCAGTGGCCAGGCGGATACCTTGATGGTGGACGGGATCCAGCATCTTCAGCGCACTAGGGGCGGCAGAGTGATATACCACGCTACCGTAGTCCAGTCGTGATGAAATGAGACTCTTGTGAAGATTCATTAAACACTTCCTGTCACTACCCCAGGATGTGTGACATAAAATTTTTAGTAAGTTCATTGTTTTTAGACATTTCACCTTGAGATATTTTATATGTGGAATGAAAGTAAGTTTAGAATCAAGTATGATGCCTAGGAACTTGTGCTCTTTGTTGACAGGTATTCGTTGTCCATACATTTCGATAGTGGGAGCTGCAACAAGCCCTTTCTTCCTGGTGAAAAGAACACAAGAGCTTTTGTGGGGGTTCACCTTGAATCCGTTTTCGTCTGCCCACTTGGACACTTTGTTCAAGCCCTGTTGTACTTGTCTCTCACAGACTGTGAGGTTGCAGGATTTGAAACCTATTTGTATGTCGTCTACGTAGACAGAATAAAAAATAGCTGGCGGTAGTGAAGCACGAAGCGTGTTCATCTTCACGATAAACAGTGTGCAGCTGAGCACACCTCCTTGGGGTACACCAGTTTCCTGTATGAATTCACGTGATAGAACATTGCCGATTTTCACACGGAAGGTACGTTTAGACAAATAGCTTTCTATTACGTTTAGCATATTTCCACGGATGCCCATTCCCGACAAGTCTCGTAAAATTCCGTAACGCCAAGTTGTGTCGTACGCCTTTTCCATATCAAGGAATGTCGACAAGAAAAACTGTTTGTGTAGAAATGCATCACGGATATGTCCTTCAATTCGCACAAGGTGATCAGTTGTGGACCGCCCTTCTCTGAAGCCACACTGATAGGGATCAAGCATATTGTTCAGTTCAAGGAAATGTATAAGTCGGCGATTAATCATTTTTTTCAAAAAGCTTACACAGGCAGCTTGTGAGAGCTATCGGGCGGTAACTTGCCGCCAAGGAAGGGTCTTTACCCAGCTTCAAAACTGGAATAACAATAGCTTGCTTCCATGAGGATGGGATGTATCCGGCAGCCCAGATAGAGTTGAAAAGGCCCAGAAGTGTCATCTGCGTGTCAGTGTGTAAGTTTTTGATCATGTCATACATGATTCTATCAGCTCCCGGTGTAGAGCTCCTGCATACGCTCAAGGCAGCTCTCAGCTCGGCAATATTAAATGGACGGTTGTATGGTTCATTCGGTCGGCATTTACGATCCAGTGACTTAAGTTCAGCTACTTGTTTATATTTTATGAATGCTTCTGAGTAATGCATGGAGCTTGACACACGCTCGAAGTGCTCGCCCAGAGCGTTGGCCTGGTCTTCCAAGGTATTCCCTTGGTCGTCAACTAAAGGCAATGGGTGGATTTCCTGTCCCTTTAGCTTTCTTAGGCCATTCCATACTTTGGACTCTTGGGTGTAGGATGTTATGCCACAGAGGAACCTCTCCCAGCTAGCCCTCCTTGCCTGTCGCCGCGTACGCCGTCCCTGGGATTTTGCCAGTTTGAATTCCATAAGATTTTCCGCAGTCGGGGAGCGACGCAGTGCGCCCCAGGCTTTGTTCTGTTTCTTTCGTGCCAGCCTGCACTCGTCATTCCACCAGGGAACCCGTCTTTTACATGAGAGGCCTTTTGTTTGTGGAATGAATTTTTCAGCTGCGTGGAGTATAAAACTAGTAAAATATGCTACTGCGTCGTCAATACTAAAATCGTTGATAAAATCTGGTGATAAGTAGGTTGACTCTTTAAAACCTTTCCAGTCAGCTGATTTTATTTTCCAACGGGGCGCGTGGGGAGGACTGTCATGTTCCTCTATCAAGGTCAACGTCACAGGGAAGTGGTCGCTGCTAAATGGATTCTTAATGACATTCCATTCTATATAAGGCAGGAGGGTAGCAGAGCCAATCGCTAGATCTATAGAAGAAAATGAATTATGGTGGAAGTTATAATAGGTGGGCTCTTTTTTGTTAAAGAGACATGCACCAGAGGTTAATAAAAAGTTCTCTATAAGCCGACCACGGGCGTCACACCGGGAGTCTCCCCACAGAGTGCTGTGTGCATTAAAATCACCGGCAATTATGTATGGTTCCGGGAGCTGGTCAATTAGCGCGTAAAATTCCGTTTTGCCGAGTTTATAGTTTGGCGGTACGTAAATACAACAGATTGTTACCAACCTGTTGAAAAGTATTGCTCGCACAGACACCGCCTCCAGTGGTGTCTGAAGAGAGAGATTCTGGCATGCAACACATTGATCTGCAATTATTGCTACACCTCCGGACGAGGCAACAGCATCATCACGGTCTTTACGGAATATAGCATATTGTCTGAGGAAGTTTGTTTGTGTAGGTTTTAAATGTGTTTCCTGAACACACAGCACTTTTGGCGTATATTTATGGAGGAGTTCTGTGATATCATCGAGATTACGGAGAAGTCCTCTCACATTCCATTGTAGGATTTGTGTGTTCATTTTGTTAGATTTTTATGCTGTGTGTTCAAGAATATAGAGTTAGCTCACGGGCCCTTTCCAGGCGCCGTGACACGAGATTTTTCTTTTTTGGAGCGGTCGATGGAATCGCGCCGCTCCTTAGGCGCTGACTGCGCCCTCACGCTCGGTGTTGTGTCCATGGCCTCTTGCGAGGCGCTGGACACGCGCTCTTTCGAGCGATGTGGTTGCCTTGAAAGCCTCGCCTCGAAAGACGGGGCCTTGGAGCCCACCAGCCCGGAGGTTGATGGGCCCTCTTTGGATGGCGGAGCAGTACTGGCTGCACCCGCCAAGGGGGCGGATGGCGTCACCGCTGGCTCACTACGCGTGTGCCAGGCAGCCGCCGAAGGCCGTTGTGGTGCAGCCCCCTGACGCACCACTTCGGCGAAGCTGGTTTTTGGCAGGTAGGACACCTGCCGACGTGCCTCTTTGAATGAAATGTTTTGTTTTACTTTAATTGTAACAATTTCCTTTTCTTTCTTCCACCATGGGCAGGACCGCGAGTACGCGGCATGCTCCCCATTACAGTTCGCACAGTGAAGAGAGTTTTCACAGGATTCAGAGGTATGTTCATGATTACTGCATTTCGCACAAGTTTGCCGCCCTCGGCAGTTCTGTGAACTGTGCCCAAATCGCTGGCACTTAAAACATCTCAGAGGATTTGGCACGTATGGCCTCACACGAAGTTTGATGTACCCGGCCTCGATGGACTCGGGCAGAACACTTGAATTGAAAGTGAGTATCAGGTGCTTGGTCTGGATTTCTTTTCCGTCACGCCTCATCTTAATTCGCTTAACGTTGATAACATTCTGTTCACTGAAGCCCTCCAAGAGTTCAGCTTCAGTGAGTTCCAACAAATCGTCGTCTGAGACAACGCCACGGGTGGTGTTCATGGTGCGGTGCGGGGTTACAGTTACTTGGATGTCCCCAAAGGAGACTAGATTAGGCAGCTTTTCATATTGCTTCTGATCACGGAGCTCCAAGAGGAGATCACCACTGGCCATCCTCGATGCCTTATAACCTGGCCCAAGAGCATCAGTAAGGGATTTAGAGACTAGAAAAGGGGAGATTGTTCGTACTTGTTTTCCTGCTTTTTCCGAGTGAATTACATGGAATCGTGGAAAGTTTTGTTTTTGATGTCCAAAGAACTGGAACACGTCTTCGGTGCGCCCTCGTTTCAGACGGCGATCAGGGAGTGATGGGAAGGAACTAGCCATAAGGATATATGGAATTTTCAGCAGCAACGCCAGCCACCCACCATGGAGCCCAACAAGGGGACGCTGCAGGGCCTGTAAACACAGGTCCCGGCTCAACCCCCAATCGGCTCAACCCTCAATCGGCTCAACCCCCAGGATCCTCTTTTCCCCGGACACGGCTAAGCCACGCACGGTTAAACGTGGGAGGGTCCAACCCTCGAGTGCTCGGGTCCGTGGTGGCGCAACTCACCAAACGCCTGCTTGCGCAGACGCCCCTGCGGGGAAGCGCCTTTCGAGTGGAGGGCGATTTGTGAAATGAATAGCCGCCCTCAAGGAGCATTTGGAGTGGAGGGTCGAGTCGAGGTGCGTTTGTGAATACGGGGGTTAGAAGTGATGACAAGATCAGTAGCGATAAGATTTGTTGCTTCGGTATCGCTGTCATTCCTCGTGTGCTATACTGCGTGAGCCGTTTTGCCACCTGCGATGCGCCGTGGTGACCGCGACGTTCGAACTGCGTTGTTGCTGTTACGAAGTGTTCGCAAGATACCAATCGGGATATTCATGTGTCGCAGCTGTACTAGGCGTAAAAGTGCCCGTTTTATGCGATGTGCGTGTACTCAGAAGTATACTGTGCATATGTGTTGCCGATCGCATTTTCTTGTGTAGTACCCCGATAGAGAAGGCCTATCACACCGCCCTTTCAGCTTCGTACGTGTGTCGTTTGTTTCAAAAGTTGTTACTGTACTTTTGAAGATGCTTCTATCGGTGAGGGTAATTGAGGGAACATAATAATAGTTACATACGTCAAGACATACTGCGCTGTACTGAAATGTGGACGCGCCTGAGCACTAATGCTGTGAATGTAAATTTCTAGCAGCCTTGATTTTTATCATGTGAGCAGTGTTGTGAAGAGCAGGAATTTCTAGATTGCACGAAGTAAATAGCTTTATATTTTGTGGTGCAAGCGGCTTGCATACCCAAGAATGTTAACTGCTTGGTTTTTCGTGGTGGCTAAGCACAGAATCTGTTTGTGAAGAAACCAGTGGTATTGTAGATGAATATGGTATGGATGAGAACTGGATACTTCCTTATGATTAAGTACAGATTTACGTTTCCTGACAAAAAACAACATGCATGTAAGAAAAATAACAACACTTAACACAGGTATGGTGATATATTCTGCTAGCAGCCAGCAGAATCTCATAAAAGAAATTTTGTCCAGAGTTCTTCCTCACTGGCTAGCTATGGTCACGTTAGTAATGCAGGCAGAATAAGCTAAACGAAAGTTTGCTGTTACTGTGTGCACCCACCCTATTTCATTCTCTGGTTGTTTTGGCACGAGCCTTCAGTTTAATGCGAACAATATTTATCACACGTACCAGCGTTATCCGACTAAAAAGTGCTATACTTTTATCCTCATGTTCATTCTGCCCACAGTCATTACCAAATAATGCGCGTTAAACTGACTTGAGCCTGCAAAATATGTCCCTTAGGTGCTTTTCTGGTGAACTTTCATCTAGCTGTAAGCGTACTGATATCTATCATTCATGGATGTAGGACGTTGGACACTATTAGTGGCCATCTCGGTGATGTTTATTTTACACAGGCCATGGTTCCACTCATTAACTAAACAGTTTTCAGCTGCGCTGCCAGACTATGGAAAGAGGAGCCTCACCTCATCATTCTTAAGCATTTTCATGGCCACCCTGCCTTGCGTCTGAGAATTAGACTGCTATCACAATAAAAAGGGTACCTATTGGCTGTCATGAGAATATTCTGAACAGAAATTTTCGCAATTATGTCAGCATTAGTTGTGTGATTGAAGACAGCCAATTAGGACGAACGGGTGGCAAAATTTTCCAAGTGACTCTGCCAGCAGAGTATTTGCTCCCTATGTTATATTAGCCGCAATGTTTTGGTCCATGCGCTGCATTTTTATTCCACACAAATTTACTACCCAGCCAGATAAAATATTGTCAAACCATCAATTTTAGGGACACTTCTTTATTATTATTATGCACACTTCTTTATATTATCATATTCTGGAAATGGTACCCAAGCCCAGCTTAGATCAGCAACATCAGCTTAACGTATGCACGCAGTTGAGTTGCTGCAAGTGAGAAAAGAAGTAATTGTGAAAATAATAGTCATTAGTCCAGTAAAAAAACTTAATTGTATTTACGTATTGATTGTGTAAGTTGTGTTGTTCATTTTATGCACACAGTAACACGTAAACACAAATTGTATGCGTACATTGTGTTTACATTCATGTGTGAATAAAACAGCACAACTCCTAATATTAATACATGTCACTCCAACTTAACCCCATGAAAGATGCTCTATATGGTACTCAGATGGTCTTATTTAAATTTTATCATGTGATGCAGTTACCTTTCTTGCCTGTATGTAAACCAGTTTATGAACTGTATCTGCTGCATGTGAGAATGCATATTTTAGGCCAATGACAGTACCTGACGTAGCAGCTTTTTATTTATTCTTTGCCATCACTTGTTAGAGGGGTCTTGTTGATTATGCCATCTAAAAAACTCGTATAAAGTTGTGTGTTTAATATACCAGCACTGAAATACTAAACACAGCTACACTACTTTGTACAGTAGTGAGAGAATTCCACAGTTCATCGTTCCGTCACATGTTGTTCTTCAATCAGAAATGGTGACTGCATTTGGTGTCATGAGTTCTAGGCTCATTTTCACTTGGGCCTTTCGATGAAGTAAAATCTGCCTTTTCAACAGTGAATTTAGTGGAAAGCCACCACTGAACCATTATCTCCAAGACCAATTACTGCATGCTTTTGACCAATCAGATTGTGTGCGAAACTATGTATGATACATAACTTCAGCTACACCAGTAATCACACAGCTGAAGCTGCTACACAGAGTTAAGTCATTGATATAGGCAGAGGAAGATGTACTTATGAAACTGTTACTCATCACTTAATATGGGAATGACCCAAACCTTCGTAAGCTATATGTGAGCTGAAGCTGCTACATATAGTAAAGTCATTGATATAGGCTGAGGAAGATGTTGTACTTATGCAACTGTCACTCATCACTTGAAATGAATGGGAATGACCCAAACCTTCGTGAGATCGCAACCATATGACAGCACAAGGGGGAACTAAGCTGTACAATAGTGCCACCATCTCAGCTGGCTTGTCATGATGCTCTTGCCTGCCGGTTTCTTATTTATATTTAATAGCCCTTCTATGTTATGAATTCACAGCTTTCATAACAGTTACTGCACTAATGAAGGCACTGCACACTTACCCCTACTGAAAGAGGTATCTGTACATGTAGAGCGGAGAGAATTTATACAGGTAAAAAGACGTCAAATAAAGTATTTTCACATTAGAAGATATTCCACCGGCAATGAATGCACATTCAGAACATGCAATAAGTGCCATGTGAGGGAAATGGAGATGTGTCGTGCCGAAAACCTGCTTGCCTTTTGAATATTGACATCAAGAAAAATTCCAGTCTGTACTTATGTCTTCTGTGTCGGAGGGTAGAACATCAAAGTAGAGATACAAAACGGGTGTTTTATGTAGTAGTCCATTACATACGTGCTACTCAAGTTGCACTTAACACAGCTATCAATGTGCACAGCATTGGACAAGTCTAGGGTTAGACGAAAACTCGTCTGGCGAGGAAAGAACATGGCTGTATAAACGTACACTCACCAACTGCTACCCCCACCAGTTTATAAAGACTGAAGAAAAGCGTGCCGCTGAACCCCCTATCAGGCCGATGAGAACAAGGAAACGGGCGTCTCTCCCCTATGCACGAGGCGTGAGCGAGTCACTGTCAAGAATTTTCAAAGATTATGATGTACAAATCTGCCACGTCCCTTCAAGCAAGCTAACAACAACTCGTCCGAGTCAAAGACAGCCTCGAAAAGGAAAAATATCCCGGCGTCATCTATCTACAACATTCCTTGCCAGGACTGCCAGGCGTGCTACGTGGGTGAGACGGGAAACTAAGAAGGCTACAGCAGCACCGCAATGATGTAGCCAAACGACACACGGTTTCCAGCGCCCTATCAGAGCATCACGAGAAGACTGGTCACAGTATTAACTGGCATTCGGCTTCCATCATCGAAAGAGAGAAGAAATTATTGCGATTGCTTCTCGAATCATTTTGCATGCAATCTACAACTACCACAATAAACCGGACATGGGGCCCCCTCCCTGAGTTGTACGCAAGCGCCTTACGTCTACCGACGCATATATAATAAATATCACCATGCATTCGTTCATTGTGAACAAGGCACCCGTACTGGGCGCCGAAACTTCAATCTGTTGTTTTTGTGTTCTTCAGTTGGTGAGTGTATGTTTATACAGCCAAGCATTGGACAAGTGACCATGTGTATGTCTGACACATTAAAAATCTCTTGCACTGATCATTCTGAGCTGTAAATGTGAAATGCCTGCTGTTTTCAGCTACAAATAGTGCATATATATATATGAACCACAAAGAGCTGATGTGACAAAAAATTGTTTACACCTGAGTGTTATATTGCTTTTCCTGCAGTGCTATGGTGCATTTCATAGTGTCTCAGTTTACTTAATACAGTTTCAAATTTACAGATTTCTTCACATGTTTATAGCTAAAAACCACGGAGAAAACCTCGGGAAACTACTTGCATTATGACTGACAGGTCCCAACACGAGTATTTGTGTGGTGTCCTTCCTGTTCAATGGTTTTGTACTGTAAGTGTAAAATGTCACACCAGCAAAGCTGAGCATCCACCCTTACATTTTAAATGATTTTTGAATGCTAGGCAGTTATGCTGATAAGCACATTCGGCCCGCAAATCTGCACCACCCTAATTTAAGCACGATGGAGAGGGTTGTTAATGCATAGCCAAGCTGTTCTGGCGTGCTTGCAGGAATACAGCAGTGCCTCGTGGCACCGTATAGTTCAGGCGTAACAGTGAACAACTAGTAAAGAAATCGACTGATACCAAGCTGACCCATATGTAGGAGCATTATATTACCTAAGCCACATGCAAAGTTGCTTTCATTGTACTGAAAAACCACAGCTTTGATTTGTCAAGTTATTTTACTGTACACACACAGTGCTGTTATAAAGTCTGTACAATCGTGAGCAATGCAGCAAGGAATGAAAGATTACTTGTGATGTGCGGATTTGAATAGTACATGTGAATGCATACCCAATTCACCAGTATTCTTTTCTTCTGGAACAATTTTATGTTTGGTACAGAGGAGCCACTGTGGCCTCCTGACTGCAAATTACAGTGATGTCTTTCACGGTGCTCATGGGGGTACCATTCATTTGGCTACTTGAATAGTGAATAAATAGATAATGGAGCACACCAATCTTGCAGTTCTATGCAAAAAAGCTCGCGCATTATTCACTAAGACGAACCAAAGGAACTATTCGTTGGTTTGTTGTGAAAATAAAAAATGGCGATAAATGTTTCCTCACTTTTTGTGCGGGCCTGTCTTCCGCCATATGAGCCTTCATTTCATTGTCATGTGCATGTTAAAGCAGCTGCTAATTAAGAAAGACAAAAACAAAACCACTTGCTACATCAACCTTTTCACACCACGAGCGATCACTGAGCTGACTGTGAAGCTAAGTCACTTAATAATCTTGGTTTGCTGTCAAACAAAATACAGGTACTGGCCAGCTGTTTGTTATGGTATGTATTTTTCCATTTACCTAAAATCTGGCTGTGCATCAGCTAGCTAGGTTGTTGCTACATAAATACATAGATAATGTGTAGCCTATACCCAACTCACTAAAATAACTTGAGTAGAGCTTACAATAGTTCACATGATGTGCATCCTTTGTGAACTTATTTTTCATATATAGAGTGATTGAAATAGAACACACATGTATGATGCTGACAGTTTCAAATGGTCTCAAGTCTATCATCTTTGTTTGCTGCCATGGCTGAGAGAGGGAGCATGCCTATTATTGTACTGCTTAATTTTTGTTCACTTTGGTAATCTGTTTTACATTGTGTAAATGCTGAATTAGGTATGATGATGATGATGATGTATGGGGTTTTTTGGCGCAAGGGCCAGGGATGGCCAAAGAGCGCCAAGAAATGGTATGATGAAGTCGATGATGCAGTGAATGAGAAGTTTAAAATGTATCGAGGCTGTATAGAGGCCTAAAATGTTCGCTGCAAGGTACGTAAAATGTACAGGTATTTAAAATAATGTCAATAATGAGTGATACCAGCTATGACCATGATGTATACTCTAGGAAAAAGAAATATAATAATAATAATACGAAAAAGATGCGTCGCTTCCCTTAGCACTATCACCTCACGGAGACCCTTGGGCACAAGGGCATGGAGGGACGTGCTCTACAAAAACAGTACGCTCGCAGCAATACCCTCTAGATAGAGGGAGGGCTACGAATCTCTCGGGCTAATAACATGCAGTACAACATCATTTAAAAAGTTAAGCACTGCCTTGGTTTCAAACAGAGGTTCTGGGCCAAGAAACAGTGTCGGATGTAAGGGGACATGTTGTTGGTATGCTAAAGGAAAGTGCCTTCTACGCTCTGTTTCTGCTTCCCGGCACTCCAGCAAGACGTGGAGTACGGTCAGCCTTTCACCACATCTGCCACAGAGGGGGGCTCAGCACCAGTTAAAAGGTATGAGTGTGTACCATAAGTATGCCCTATTCTGAGTCGGCAAAAGAGAACTTCAGATCGTCGTGACTTTGTTAATGATGGCCAGTTCCCTAAATGTGGCTTAATTACATGAAGCTTGTTCAATGTCTGTTGATCCCATAAGTGTTGCCAATAGTTTCGGAGTTTTTTGCGTAAGAATGGCTTCAAGTCTGTGGCAGGAATGGGTATGGAAGAATTGCTAGGTTTTGTAGCTGTGGTAGTTGCCATTTTATGCTGCAAGCTCGTTACCCTCTATACACCTGTGCCCAGGCACCCAACATATTACAACCTGTTGGTTAGAAGCATACATATTGCAGAGCAGAGAGTAGAGGTCGTTTATAACAGGATTTTTCTGTTTTCGTAGTGATTTTAACTTTTTGACGACACTTAGGGAATCTGTGAATATAATGGCCTTTGGGAGCTTTGCTTTTCTAATGTGTTTAGCAGCTGACAGTATTGCATAGGCCTCTGCCGTGAAGATACTAGTTTCAGGATGTAGAACGTTGGATTCCGAAAATGATGGGCCAACAGCCGCGTAGGATACGCTGGCTTGTGACTTTGACGCATCTGTGTAAAACTCTGGGCAGGTGTACTTTGACTGAAGCTCTCGAAAGTGCATATGTATGTGCGCATCTGGGGCGTGTTTTGTTACATCTACAACTGATGTGTCGCATTCAACGATTTGCCATTGCCACGGTGGTAACAGCTTTACTGGAGCGATTAGAGGAGTTGTAAGGACTGAAACACCCATTTCCTCACTGAGGTTCCTTAAACGCAGTGAAAATGGCTGTCTTATTGCAGGTCGGTTACTAAAGAGGGTGGCACTAGTCATATCATTTATAGCTGAATAAGAGGGGTGCTCCTCGTTAGAGTGTACTTTCAGATAATACAAGAAACTGGAGCACGACCTCTGGAGATGCAGTGACCACTCATTTGATTCTGCGTAAAGACTTTCTATTGGGCTTGTCCTGAATGCACCGGTTGCCAGGCGGATACCTAGATGGTGAACAGGGTCCAGTATCTTTAGAGCGCTTGGAGTGGCAGACTGATACACTATGGCCCCATATTCTAAGCGTGTGCGTATAAGGCTTTTGTATAGATCCATGAGGCACTTTCTGTCACTGCCCCATGTTGTGTGCGACAGAATTTTAAGGATGTTCATTGTTTTGTGGCATTTGTTCTTTAGGTGTTTTATGTGTGAAATGAAGTTTAGTTTGGAGTCTAAAATAATGCCTAGATATTTTTGTTCGGTGTTCACAGGCAATCGCAGTCCATGCAGCTTTATGTCAGGATCCGGGAGTAGGCCTCTCTTTCTTGAGAATAGAACGCAGGAACTTTTCAGTGGATTTAACCTAAATCCATTCTCGAATGCCCATGTTGATACTTTATTGAGGCCAAGTTGAATCTGTCGCTCGCAGACTGCGAGATTACAGGACCTGAATCCTATTTGCACGTCATCAACGTAAGTAGAATAAAATATATTTCGTGGCATGTATGCACGCAAAGAATTCATTTTTACTATAAACAGAGTGCAACTAAGTACACCACCTTGTGGTACACCAGTTTCCTGAATAAATGGCCTGGACAGGGCATCGCCAACTCTAACACGGAATGTACGATTGGATAGGTAACTTTCAATTATATTAAGCATATTACCACAGATGCCCATTTCTGAAAGATCCCTCAAATACCGTAGCGCCAGGTGGTGTCATATGCTTTTTCGATGTCAAGAAACACGGCCAGAAAGAATTGTTTGTGGACGAAAGCGTCACGAATACATGTTTCAATGCGCACGAGATGGTCGGTTGTGGAACGACCTTCTCTAAACCCACATTGGTATGGGTCGAGTAATTTGTTTGCTTCAAGGAGATGTAAAAGCCGACGATTAATCATCTTTTCAAATAGCTTGCAGATGCAACTTGTTAATGCTATGGGCCGGTAACTTGCGACTGAGGACGGATCTTTTCCTTGTTTCAAGATAGGTACCACAATAGCTTCTTTCCATGAATCTGGAATGTACCCTGCTGCCCAGATGGTGTTGAAAAGGGACAGTAGTGCTACTTGTGTGTCAGGATGAAGATGTTTAATCATTGTGTACATGACTCTATCAGGTCCCGGGGCAGATTTCATACAGGTGTTCAAGGCAGCTTTGAGTTCGGCAGTTCCAAATGTTAGGTTATAAGGTTCATTGGGGCTACATTTATGGTTCAACGCCTTATTTTCCGCTACTGCTTTGTGCTTGAGAAATGCCTCTGAATAATTGGCTGAGCTGGATACATGCTGAAAATGTTCCCCAAGTGCGTTAGCCTGGTCTTCAAGGCTGTCGCCTTGATCATCTACCAACGGCAATAGGAAAGGTTGCTGACTTGATAATTTGCGTAGTCTGTTCCACACTTTTGCTTCCTGCGTGTAGGAATTTATACTCGAGATGAATTTTTCCCAGCTCTCTTTTTTAGCTCTACGTCGCGTTCGCCTGCCTTGCGACTTCACGTGTTTGAAATTTAGGAGATTTTCTGCCGTTGGGCACTTTCGTAGCAAGCCCAAAGCCTTATTTTGATTCTTACGAGCAGTCCTACAATCTTCATTCCACCATGGAACACGCCTCTTTTTTGGAGCCCCATTTGTTTGTGGTATGCACTCGAATGCGGCGTCAGTTATAAAAGCGGTAAAAAGGTGACAGCATCGTTGATATTAAAATCGTTAAGAGCATTTCGAGGCATCTGTGTCATTTGGTGAAATTTTGCCCAATCAGCGCATTCTCAATTAGGTATAATTGCAGTATAATAGGTAATGAAAAGGCGGATGAGCTAGCCCGCAAAGGACATGATCACATAAAATTTATAAAAGTGTTTTCACTAAAAGTGAGGCTTCAGCTATGGCGAAGCGATATGTACTCAATGAACAGTATAGAAGATGGTCTTCAACTTCAGGCAATTGCAAGTTTTTCTTCAACATCAACACAGAACTCCAATCAAGGCTACCATAATGTCTACCACGGCATCTGTTTCACCAGCTTAGACTGAATGTTGCATACATGAACAATCTTCTTTTTTGCAATGGCCAGAGCACAAATCCATATTGTGACAACTGTCACACTGTGCAATCTCTAGAGCACATCTTGTTTGAGTGCCCAGCTTATAGAGACGAGCGACATCGATATAAAATGAACATGGAAAAGCTTGACCAAGGCCCCTTGACATTGACATGGATGTTCTGTTCCTGGCCTTGCCCATCAAAACAGCACAAAGCCCTGGGCTTATTGCTTTATTGTATTGAAGTTTGCTGTCTAAACTCACGCACGTCGTCTCATCAAGACTCTTTTGCCTTTGCCATCCTACCATCATCACCTCAAACACTTACTCTACTGCTAATAACATGACACGAGCTGCATTTTTTTTTTCATTTTTCTTCTGCTTACCCTTTTCTAGGGCCTTACTTCTCCTTCATCCCATTCGCTGCAGCGTAGCATTAGGCAAAAATATGCTTGCTGAACACTCTCATTTTCAATAAAGATGATGATGATTATTGTTGTTTATTGGCGCAAGGGCCAGGTGTGGCCAAAGAGCGCCAGGACGATGGTAATGGCTTGTTAGTGGTATATGAATAGTCAATTATATGAAGGTTAGATGTGGCATGGCTGTATAGGGGCCTAAAAGCAGTCGCTGTAAAGTGCGTAAAATCTATACGTAATAAGATTATGGCAATGACTAATGATGTGTACTATAGACATGAACAATACATTGCGAAAGAAAGATATGACTTCCAAAATATTGTAGATGCAAGAATTAGCCAGAAGCACAAGTGCCTAAACAGAGCCCTTGAGACACAAGGGCCTGGAGGCATGTGCTATAAAAAACAATCACAGCAACATCCTCTGGAGAGAGGATGCGCTACGAACTTGTTGGGCTAATAACATGTAGCACGACATCATTCAGGAATGCGAGGACTGCTTTGGTGTTAAAGAGCGGTTCTTTACCGAGGAACATAGCGGGATGTAGAGGGACATAATAGCGATATGCTAGAGGAAAGTGTTCCTTTCTTTCTCTTTCGGCTTCCCGACACTCCAGGAGGACGTGGAGGACGGTGAGCCTCTCGCCACATCTACCACAGGTTGGAGGGTCGTTACCACTCAATAGAAAATTGTGGGTGCCGTACGTGTGTCCTATTCTTAGACGACAAAATAGGATATCAGTTCGCCGGGTTTTTGTTACGGAAGGCCAGTAACCTAATTGTGGCTTAATCAAATGAAGCTTATTACTTGTTTCTGCATCCCACAAGCGTTGCCAGTGGCTTCGCAGTTTCCTTCGCAAGAAAGGTTTTAAATCTGTTGCAGGAACAGCAGCTGTAGGGTTGATAGCGGGTGATGTGACTGATGTGGCCATTTGGTCGGCAAGAACATTGCCCTCGATGCCTCTATGCCCTGGCACCCAGCATATAATGACATGCTGGTTAGTTGCGTATGCTCTACAAAGAACAGAATAGAGCTCAATGAGAACAGGGTTTTTCTGTTTACAGGGTGACTTCAAGGCTTTTACGACGCTTTGGGAGTCTGTAAATATAATAGTTTTTTGAAGTTTAGATTCCTTTATATGCTTTACAGCTGACCATATTGCGTAGGCCTCAGCCGTAAAGATGCTTGTTTCGGGGTGGAGTACGCCAGATTCCGAGAAGGACGGACCGACGGCTGCATAAGATACTCCGACATGCGATTTAGAAGCGTCTGTGTAGAATTCTGTGCACGAGTACTTGGATTGTAATTCTAGGAAATGCATTCGGATTTCGACCTCTGAAGCGTGCTTTGTAACTTCTACAAATGATATATCACATGCTACTACCTGCCACTCCCAAGGTGGTAACAGCTTGGCTGAGGGCATTAGGCGATGTTCGAAGAGTGGGATATCCATTTCTTCACTAAGCTCCCTAACACGCAGTGAGAAAGGTTGTCTTACAGAGGGACGATTACGAAAAAGTGTAGCGCACGTCATATCGTTAACGGTATTAAAACACGGATGCTGATGATTAGAGTGGACTTTAAGGAAATATGTGAGGCTGGTGTATGTTCTCTGCAGATGGAGTGACCACTCATTTGATTCGACGTATAAACTTTCAATGGGGCTTGTTCTGAAAGCGCCAGTGGCCAGGCGGATACCTAGATGGTGGACGGGGTCCAGCATCTTCAGCGCACTAGGGGCAGCAGAGTGATATACCACGCTACCATAATCCAGTCGTGATGAAATTAGACTCTTGTAGAGATTCATTAAACACTTCCTGTCGCTACCCCAGGATGCGTGAGATAAAATTTTCAGTAAGTTCATTGTTTTTAGACATTTCATCTTGAGATATTTTATATGCGGAATGAAAGTAAGTTTAGAATCAAGTATGATGCCTAGGAACTTGTGCTCTTTGTTCACAGGTATTTGTTGTCCATACATTTTGATTGTGGGATCTGGAACAAGCCCTTTCTTCCTGGTGAAAAGAACACAAGAGCTTTTGTGGGGGTTCACTTTGAATCCGTTTTCGTCTGCCCACTTGGACACCTTATTCAAGCCCTGCTGTACCTGTCTCTCGCACACTGCGAGGTTACATGACTTGAAGCCTATTTGTATGTCGTCTACGTAGACGGAATAAAAAACAGCCGGTGGTAATGAGGCTCGGAGTGTGTTCATCTTAACGATGAAGAGTGTGCAGCTGAGCACTCCTCCTTGGGGTACACCAGTTTCTTGTATAAATGGACGTGACAGGGCATTGCCGATTCTGACACGGAAGGTACGCTTAGACAAATAGCTTTCTATTATGCTTAGCATATTGCCATGGATGCCCATTCGCGACAAGTCTCTCAGGATTCCGTAACGCCATGTTGTGTCCTACGCCTTCTCCATATCGAGGAATACCGATAAGAAAAACTGTTTATGTACAAATGCGTCTCGAATATTTCCTTCAATGCGCACAAGGTGATCAGTTGTGGATCGCCCTTCTCTAAAGCCACACTGATAGGGATCAAGCATTTTGTTCAGTTCAAGTAAATGTATGAGTCGTCGATTAACCATTTTTTCAAATAGCTTACATACACAACTTGTGAGAGCTATGGGACGGTAACTTGCCGCCAAGGTAGGGTCTTTACCTTGCTTCAATACAGGGACCACAATCGCTTCTTTCCATGCGGACGGAAGATGTCCGGCAGCCCAAATAGTGTTGAAAAGTGCGAGTAGTGTCAGTTGTGTATCAGGGTGTACGTTCTTAATCATGTCATACATGACTCTGTCGGGTCCCGGTGCAGAGCTCTTACATGCGATCAAGGCAGCTCTCAACTCGGCAATAGTGAAAGGAAGGTTATATGGTTCGTTCTGTCGACATTTGCGTATAAATGGCTTGCATTCTTCTATCTGTTTGTATTTAAGGAAGGATTTCGAATAATGGATTGAGCTTGACACATGCTGAAAGTGCTCCCCAAGACAGTCTGCCTGGTCCTGCAAGGTATTGCCTTGGTCATTCACCAGAGGCAACGGATGGATTTGTTGCCCCTTTAGCTTCCTTACGCCGTTCCACACTTTTGCCTCCTGTGTGTATGAATTTATACCCGATAGAAACCTCACCCAGCATTCTCTCTTTGCCTGACGTCGTGTCCGCCTTCCCTGCGATTTAATGAGTTTAAATTGAATAAGATTTTCTGCATTTGGCGATCTACGCAATATGCCCCATGCCTTATTCTGTCTCTTTCGCGCCTCTCTGCAGTCTTTGTTCCACCAGGGAACACGTCTTTTAAGTGAACCACCGTTAGTTTGTGGGATAAACTTTTCAGCAGCATTAATAATAAAAGCGGTAAAATATGCAACGGCATCGTCGATACTAAAATTGTTTATAAAATCTCGTGGTAAAAAAGTTGATTCTTTAAAATGCTCCCAGTCAGCCGATGCTAATTTCCATCGAGGAATATTGGGAGGGTTATCGTGCTGCGTTATTAAGTTTAAAATTACAGGGAAGTGGTCACTTCCAAAAGGATTGTTAATGACATTCCATTCAAGGTCAGGCATAAGAGATGCAGATCCAATTGCTAGATCTATTGATGAGTACGAATCGTGTTGGGCGTTATAGTAGGTCGGCTTATTCTTATTAAAAAGGCAGGAACCAGAGGTCAGAAGGAAATTTTCAATGAGTCGACCTCTCGCGTCGCATCGCGAGTCTCCCCACAACGTGTTGTGAGCATTAAAATCTCCCACGAGAATGTAAGGTTCGGGAAGCTGGTCAATGAGGTTATGAAATTCAGTTTTTCCGAGAATATAATTTGGGGGTATGTATATAGAACATACTGTGACCAATTTATTGAAAAGAATTGCCTGAATTGACACTGCCTCAAGGGCCGTCTGAAGGGGTACATGTTGACAAGCTACGGACTTGTCTACAACTATTGCTACACCACCGGACGACGCAAGAGCGTCGTCTCGGTCTTTCCTGAAAATGGCGTATTGCCGGAGAAAGTTGGATTGTGTAGATTTAAGGTGTGTCTCTTGAACACACAGCACCTTAGGATTAAACCTGTGTAGGATTTCTTTAACGTCATCGAGGTTGTGTAGGAGTCCTCTGACGTTCCAATGTATTATTTGTGTATTCATGTTGAAAGTGTTTTTTGTGCTGTGTGTTTAAGAGACTAACTTAACTTACAGAGCCCTTGTCGGGCCCTGTGATGCGGGCTTTTTCTTTTTTGGAGCGATCGCGAGATTCTCGCGGCTCCTTAGGCGCAATTGGCGCCGTCTGGCTGGTTGTTGTGTCCATAGCCTCTTGCGAGGCGCTGGACACGCGCTCTTGCGAGCGGTTGGTTTGACGAGAAGGCCTCGCCTCGAGGGACGAGGCCCTGGAGGCCACCAGCGCGGAGGTCGATGGCCCCTTCTTGTGAGTTGGCGGAGCAGCGCGAGCTGCAGCCGCCGAGGGGGCAGACGGCGTCACTGCCGGCTCACTGTGTGTGGGCCGGACAGCCGCCGGAAGCCGTTGCGACGCTGCCCCCTGACGCGCCACTTCGGCAAAAGTGTTCTTTGGCAGGTATGACACCCGCCTTCGTGCCTCTTTGAACGATATATTTTCTTTGACTTTGATTGTGACAATTTCTTTTTCTTTTTTCCACGACGGGCAGGACCGCGAGTAGGCGGCATGCTCGCCGTCGCAGTTGACACATTGCAGTTTGTTTTCGCAGGATTCGGATGCATGTTCGTGGGCACATTTCGCACAGGTGAGGCGGCCACGACAGTTCTGCGAACTGTGGCCAAATCTTTGACACTTAAAGCAACGGAGAGGGTTCGGAATGTAGGGCCTGACTTTGATCTTGATGTATCCTGTCTCTATGGTCTCGGGCAAAACACTTGTACCGAATGTGAGAATAATGTGTTTCGTTTGGATCTCTTTGCCATCTCGCCTCATCTTAATTCGTTTTACATTGATCACATTTCATCTTTCCAGCCTTCTAGAAGTTCAGCTTCAGTTAGGTCCATGAGATCGTCATCTGAGACGACACCACGAGTGGTGTTCATCGTGCGGTGCGGGGTCACTGTTATTGGTATTTCGCCAAAAGACACTAGGGTATGTAACTTGTCATGTTGTTTTTTGTCGCGGAGTTCCAGCAGGAGATCTCCACTTGCCAACTTTGTAGCCTTGTAGCCTGGTCCTATGGTCTCGGTCAAACATTTCGCAACGAGAAAGGGTGATGCAACTCTTACGCTCTTGTCTGGCTTCTCACTATGAATAACGTGAAAACGCGGAAAAATTTCAGTTTTTTGGCCAAAAAATTGGAATGCTTCGGTGCGCCCCCGTTTCTGGCGGCGATCAGGAAGTGCGGGAAAGGAACTATCCATGTATGCGGAATTTGTTTCGGTGGTGGCGCCAGCCACCCACCATGGAGCCCAACAAGGGGACGCTGCAGAATCTGTAAAGGACAGGTACTGCAAACGCCAACTGTACGCCACCACTATAACCAAATATGGAATATCCAAGGTTGGCTACCCACACAAGGTTAACCCTCGCTGCCAAGAAGATTGGAAGTAATATAGAAGAGAGAAGAAGACAGGAAAGATTGAAAGAGAGAGAAAGACAAAGAGTGGAGAGGAGGACAGGAAAAGGCAACTACCGATTTCCCCCGGGTGGGTCAGTCCGGGGGCGCCGTCTACGTGAAGCAGAGGCCAAAGAGGTGTGTTGCCTCCGCCGAGGGGCCGTAAAGGTCCGAACACCCGGCTTCGGCTCAACCCCCAGGATCCCCTTTTCCCCGGACACGGCTAAGCCACGTACGGTTAAACGCGGGAGGGGCCAACCCTCATGTGCTCGGGTCCGTGGTGTCGCAACACACCAAACGCCTGCTGACGCAGACGCCCCTGCGGGGTTTCAATAAAGAGCTTTCTCTCTCTTTCTCTATAAGTAGTAAAGGGGCAACAGATTGGCCACCCAAGCTGACAAGAAAGAATGGAATTATTTGATTTCACTCGAAATAAGTTGTCTTATCAGCAATATAAATTATTATTTGCTTTCAAATAAATATTCTGCTTGAAAACATCTCATGAGTATGTGTCTGCATGAGGTGACCACTATACGTACATATTGCTTTTATGCCAGTCATAATGAATTGTACCCACTTGCTGCTTAACCTTCAATTCCTTGCTGCGTCAAGTTAAGCACTTATGCACAACCTTTTTACACACGGTAAGAACTTCATTCATGACTGAGCACATCTTCTAAGGTTTTATTTTGTTTGGAAAGCTTACAAGCAGCAAGCATTCAATTTCTAAGAGGCACGTTTAATGCCGCACTTCGTCTTTGGTGGTTTTATATATGCAAAAAAAAGGCATTTCGTGCATCCAAGTGCTTTAAGCACACTCTTAAAATTGGCAGAGTGAAAAAAAATCATGAACAAGCAAATGCAAGCATATCAGCAACGTGTGCTCAGAGCCTCACACGCGTGCTGAATAGTAAGGAGGGCTGTCTTGTCGAGCTACGCAGCTGTATTCCGCGACAGTTGTGCGTGTGTTCCGTGTTCTTGCAAACTGTCACTAGCACTACAGAAACGGCGCCATCGCACCGAACACGGGGATTTAAGTAGAATAGCTCGGCGATACTATCGCTTTCGCGTAACGTACGTAGAATGCGGCACGTTGAATGATTCGAGAGATTTTGCTCAACCAGCCAA
Organism: Dermacentor silvarum; assembly: GCF_013339745.2. Taxonomy (NCBI): domain Eukaryota; kingdom Metazoa; phylum Arthropoda; class Arachnida; order Ixodida; family Ixodidae; genus Dermacentor; species Dermacentor silvarum. The sequence continues at coordinate 1,913,438 of NC_051156.1, forward strand.
GGCAGCGCGCACTGACAGTGATCGTCTTAGAATACGTCCCACGTTGCGACATGAGGCGATTGCAATACATTTTTTAAAGGTGGCGCAGATAGGATGATTATGCGGTGTTTGGATGACGGCGCCAATGCAACACATGCGGCTGCAGAACAGAATGTGACAGTCTAGAGTCGCATTTTCACCGTGACGCGGAAACTTGAAGTCGCATCTGCAAAAATATGCCAGTGTCATCTGCTGTCAAAGGTAGTTGCCAATCTTGAACACTTTGCTCCGCCGAATGGTTGCCAGCTGTCAACAGACCGCGTCGTCTAATCGGAGTGCGCGTGCAATCCGCTCGTGCGGATGCAGCGAACGACGACTTTTTCGACACGATCCGCCTTTTGGCCTTCCGCCCCGGTCGGTCCGCAAGAGGGCGGAGGCGTGCGGAGCGGAGGGGCGGACTGAGCGCGTATGGGCCCTTACGATTGAGTGGCTTCCGTTCCTCCGTTTGTATTTTAGAAAAGGCAGCGAATAGTGCACGCACCTAGAAACGCACTCAAAGTGCTCACCAAGAGCGTCGGCCTGGTCCTTCACACTACTTCCTTGTTCATTTACCAACGGCAATGGATGGATTTGCTGACCCTTCAGCCTTCTCAGTGCGTCCCAAACTTTAGCCTCTTGTGTGTGTGAATTAATGCCAGAGAGAAACCTCTCCCAGCTTGCCCTCCTAGCTTGCCTTCGCGTCCTCCTTCCCTGCGATTTAATTTGTTTGAATGCAATAAGGTTTTCTGCATTAGGATACCGACGGAGAATGCCCCATGCTTTATTTTGTTTCTTGCGTGCCTGTCTACAGTCATCATTCCACCAAGGGACTCGTCTTTTGCTTGAGTTACCATTTGTCTGTGGGATGCATTTTTCTGCTGCGTTGAGTATAAAAGCGGTAAAATATCATACTGCGTCGTCTATGCTAAAATCGGTAATAAAATCTTGTGATAAATGACTTAATTGTTTCTTTAAAATGCTCCCAGTCAGCAGATGCTAATTTCCATCGCGGAATATGAGGAGGGATGTCATGCTGTGCTGTTAAATTTAAGGTTACCGGGAAGTGGTCACTTCCAAGAGGATTTTTAATGACATTCCATTCCAAGTCAGGCAGAAGAGACGCAGAGCCAATTGCTAGATCTATGGATGAGTAGGAGTTGTGTTGGAAGTTGTAATAGGTGGGCTCCTTCTTATTAAACAAGCATTCATCAGAGGTCAAAAGAAAATATTCAATCAGTCGTCCCCTCGTGTCACAACGGGAGCTTCCCCACATCGTGTTGCGAGCGTTAAAATCACCCACGAGAATGTAAGGCTCGGGTCAATGAGGTTATAAAAGTCTGTTTTTTCGAGATGATGATTGGGGGTATATAAATGGAACACACAGTTACCAGTCTGTTAAATATAATGGCCCGAATTGACACCGCCTCAAGGGCCGTCTGAAGGGCCACCTGTCGACAAGCAACTGACTTCTCAGCAACTATTGCTACACCACCGGACGACGCGACAGCGTCGTCTCGGTCTTTACAATAGACGATATACTGACGGAGAAAGTTTGTGTTTACGGGTTTCAAATGTGTCTCCTGAACACACAGCAACTTTGGGTTATGTTTGTGTAGGAGTTCTGTAATGTCGTCGAGGTTATGAAGAAGTCCTCTAACATTCCATTGTAATATTTGTGTCTCCATGATGACAAAAGTGTTTGTGCTGTGTGTTTAGGAGACTAAGATTAGCTCACGGGGCCCTTTCCAGGCGCCGTGACGCGAGTTTTGTCTTTTTTGGAGCGGTCGAGAGAATCCCGCCGCTCCTTAGGCGCTGGCTGGGCCGTCTGAATAGGTGTAATGTCCATCGCCTCCTGTGAGGCGCTGGACACGCGCCCTTGAGAGCGCTGTGTTGGACGTGAAGGCCTCGACACGTCGGACGAGATCTTTGGGGCCACCAACCCGGAGGTTGACGGGCCCCCCTTCGCGGACGGCGAAGCAGCGTCAGCTGCTTTCGCCACGGGGGCTTGTGGCACAGCCGCAGCCACACTGTTTGTGGAACGGGCCGATGCCGGAGTCTGCTGCGACGCTGCCCCCTTGCGCACCGCATCAGCATACCTTGAGGTATGAAAAACAGAAACACGTTTTCGCGCTTCCTGAAACGATATGTTTTCTTTGATTTTCAATGTAGTTACTTCTTTTTGCTTTTTTAACACGAAAGTGTTTTATGCCGGGGTCCACCAAGACTTCACTGACGTATTTCCGTCACGGAAATACGTCATAGAACATAATACAAAGAAAGAAACCAGAAGAAAAAGTTCCACAAACATGCAAAATTTGGAAATCGAACCCACGACCTCTCGGTCCGCGACGATAGATCGCCGAGCGTTTAACCCATTGCGCCACAAACGCATTTGCAGAGAGCTACACAGACGCGCCTTATATATCTAACACTCCTCCGTGTACCCGCGCTCTTGCTCGGGGCGGTGCCGCCGCCTACGAGCAGAAAAGAGAAGTACTGCATTATGACACTAACGCGCACCGACAGTGAACGCTTCGGTGGTCTCAGCACTACGACGCCTCGATGTCAGCATTCGAAGGGACGCTGGCATCAAGAAGCACTACCAACGCCATTTAGGTGGCGTTCACCGTACTCAGCACAGCGGAGCGTGGCCTCCGCAATTAGCTCTGAAAATGTTTCTGAAGTTGATCGCGGAGGCTGCAATTACGACGCGCTGTACGCGCTGATTTGACTCGGTGACGATTCAGTTACGTGCTTTGTCTTGCGCGTTGTATTAGTGTGTCAGTTACGTGCTTCGTCTTTCGCGTTGTGCTAGCGTGTGCAGCGTAGTGCAGCTTCCATATGCACGACGGTTGCTCATGGTCATCGACGTTGGTAGTCGTGATGGAGGAGACGTGCCACCAGGCGTCAGCGTGGGTGCATCAACGCCTAAGGGCGCTTTAGCCACAAAACACCAATAGACATTATATATCAATGTGCAATAAACATTACACTACTTCTGTGAAGACACGTTTCACTTTCGTGTTCTATACCGATTCCTATATAAGAGGGATCAACCACATTTTTTTTCCATGTTTCACAGGATCGGGAGTATCCAGGGTGCTCACCTTCGCAGTTCACACAGTGGGGTGTTCCAGAACAGTTTTCGGAAGTGTGGTCTTTGTCGCCACATTTTGCACACGTGAGATGACCTCGGCAGCTTTGCGAGCCGTGGCCGTACTTCTGACACTTAAAACATCGACAAGGGTTAGGAATGTAAGGTCTTACACGTATTTTTGTATAGCCTGTCTCGAGGGTATCTGGTAGCACACTACAGGCAAATGTAATGATCAGATGTTTTGTGGGAATTTCTTTGTTGTCTCGCCTTATTTGTATTCTTTTTACCTCAATGACATTTTGGTCTTGCCAACCTTCTAACAGTTCTGCTTCAGTAAGTTCTAACAGGTCAGAATCTGAAATCACGCCTCGGACTGTGTTGAGGGAACGATGTGGGGTCACTGTTATTGCGATGTCTGCAAAGGTTGTGAGATTTGCGAGTTTTTCATGCTGCAGCTTGTCACGAACCTCAAGGAGGAGGTCGCCGCTTGCCATCTTGCTTGCTTTGTAGCCTGGTCCAATGGTGTCCGTCAGGGATTTAGATACAAGGAAAGGTGATATAACTCTTACTGGCTTATCAGATTTGTCACTGTGGATAACGTGATATCGTGGAAAGGATTCTTTGCGCGGAGTGAAAAAGTTCAAGGTGACTTCGGTGCGTACGCGCTTTGCAGCGGTACGATCGGGTAACAGAGGGAATGATGCTCTATGCATGCTTGATGTAGTTCCTTCGGCAGCAATGGCAGCCACCCACCACGGAGCCCAACAAGGGGACGCTACAAGTTTGACAAAGCAATGACTTGCACACGCCAGCCGTGCATCGCTGCTGTAACCCAATGCGTTATACTCAAGGTTGGATATACCGCACCAGGTTATCCCAAGCCGCCTGGGAGAAACAGAAAAGTTGGGAAGAAAGGAGATGACAGGACAGAAAGGTAAGTTGATAGGAAAGCAAAAGATTTAGGAGAGGAACAGAAAAAGCCGACCACCGATTTCCCCCAGGTGGGTCAGTCCGTGGGTGCCGTCTACGAGAAGCGAAGGCCAAAGAGGTGTGTTGCCTCCGCCGGGGGGGCCATAAAGGTCCAAACACCCGGCTTCGGCTCAACCTCCAGGATCCCCTTTTCCCCGGACACGGCTAAGCCACGTACGGTTAAACGCGGGAGGGGCCAACCCTCATGTGCTCGAGTCTGTGGTGGCGCAGCTCACCAAACGCCTGCTGACGCAGACGCCCCTGCGGGCCATAGTACACGTGGCTAAGCTGCTTTATTGGGGTAGAAATTACGTGCATAATCGCGCGGTCACGGGTTCGGTGGCGCACCCGCTAGATTCCGCGCGAATAGTTTTGGAGATAACGTCAGTCGAGTTCCAGGGCCGCAGTACAGTAGAATGGTAAATGAAGCGGTTGCACAGAACGTTTGCTTTAGGAAATTCACACGCGCTCACCCGCTGCTAGCGCTCATCACGCCAGCGTTATGATTACGATGGCCATCGCAAGCTCTCGCGCACAGCCTTGCGCGCAGCCCTCAGAAGTTGTGCATGTTTCGCCGACAGCCGTTTTCGTGACACAGGCGTTCAATACCAAGTCCTCACATTAGCCTATGGCATAGGATCACATGATCTACACAAGCAGGGACTGCACAAACAAATTATTTGCGAGAAGTACTTCTTATAATAGTCATCGAACTATATAGTGTAAATTGTGCACGTGTTGTCTGCCTTTTTCGCGCTGTCCATGCTTTCATTTATCTCTCTTTCTCAACTTTTGTCTGCTGAATTCGGAAACTTTCGAGCGCATGTGAGATTGTTTTCTGTTGTGCATGCAATGGCGGAAAAGAAATGGCGGAAAACTCTGCTCGGTCGGCTGCCATGCACTACAACAAGCAAACTGCAGTCACTACAGTGATTTTCAAGGGTACGATGATCACTCAAAAAAAGTAAGTGTAAGCACCTACTGGAAATCACGTGTTTCAAAACTTCACTGGGCGTCGGAACACGTGACATTTGTTTAGTAGCACGCGGCTTGGAATGCAGCAGGTCACGCACCCCTCAGCACTTTTCGCTGCAGTCTGGAAGGCTCGCTCATTGTTTGCTGCTAATCCTATCGTTCCACCGGCGTCGCGTACAATAGTCAAACGCACTACCCTGCCACACACGTCGCACCTCATCGCATGGGGAAACCAAGTTTCCCGATATCGTCGTACAAGCCTGCAAAATAGAGGGGGCGAGGGCAATTTGCAATTCTCCTTGGCACAATGGCCTAACCTGCTGGCGATCTGGCATGCACTCATGATGTACCGTGCACGGCGCTTTCTTTATTTATTTTTCTCCCCGCAGCCACAAGTTGGTGAACTCGTGTAGGACTACATTGAAGGCGTGGTTCCAGACACGTGTGCTTGAAGGAAGTGGGGGAGGCGCCGTGACTAGACTGAGCCAAACACTCAAACCTGGAGAAAGAATTCCCTCCACGTTTTGCCCGCTTTGTAATGTTTAATGGCGCCACATTTGACAAACGTTGGAAGTGACGTGAAACAGCTTGATATCTTTTTGCACAGATGGCGCCACCACCGAAAATCGCCTTTGAGATTTATTTATTTAAAATCTTCTGTTTCAAGCCCTGCTTAGTAAAACTCATGAGTGCTAGTAATTACATGACACTGTATGGTTATAGTAATGTGCAACAATTGTTGTGAATTAGCGTTTACATGAAAAAGAATGTCAATTTGCACAGACCTGGTAAGCAGATAAATTAGCTAAATTCACTACTCCCCTGTAGATTCCCTAATTAACATAAGAGAATTTTCTCTTCATAGAAATTGAGATAAGGGCTTGCTGCTTGATTATTGAAAATTTCAGAGTTTCAGCTCGAATAGTTTTGTCCCGTCGCCGGTAATGCGTGACCAAGTATAGTCATAAATTGCCAAATGTAAGTAATAATACCTCACAAACTGTTCATTAGAATACAAAACAACTTTGCATAGATGATAAGTAGCCTAGAAAACCACTAAATATTTTTGTCCTGAGTTTAAAAGGAAAATATATATTCATTCATAAACTTTTGCAGTTTTGCCCACTTTTATTGGCGCCTATATGAATTTCTAATTGCTTTACACGCAATTTCTTTTCATAGAAACCTTGTATAAGATTTCATTTAAAAACAAAGCAAATTTCATTTTGTTATGTTGAACAGTTTAGTCGGAATGGCAGTACAGCGGAGACTAGTACAGCAAGAACGCCGTGTTTTGCTCCCACTGTTTTGACTGCTGTTAGGTGACGCTTCAGGCTAGGCGATAATACTAGGTATGATTGGAAAGCGCAGAAACTAAGCTTTCTAACTCAATAAAGTTCACATTTTTCCAATGAGCGCAGGAAGCTTAGTGCGTCCGCAAACAATGACTACAATGCCGAACGCGTGCCGCCGGAGTGGGACTGCCACCTTAAAACCATTTTCATCTGCCCATTTGGACAATTTGTTTATTCCAAGCTGCACTTGTCGTTCGCAGATGGCAATATTGCATGACTTGAAGGCTATTTGCACATCGTCGACATAAATGGAATAAAACATTGTGCGTGGAATGACTGTGTGCAGGGGAATTCATTTTTACTATAAATAGTGTGTAACTAAGCACGCCTCCCTGTGGCACACCGGTCTCTTGGGTGAATGACTTAGACAGAGCGTTACCCACTCTTAAGTGGAATGTGCGATTAGATAGGTAACTTTCAATTGTGTTTAACATGTTGCCACGTACACTCATCGCGGAAAGATCTCTGAGAATGCCGTAGCGCCATGTCGTGTCGTAAGCTTTTTCTAGGTCGAGAAACACTGAGAGGCAGAACTGCTTATGTATAAAAGCATCCCTAATATAAGACTCAATGCGAACAAGGTGGTCTGTTGTGGACATACCTTCCCTGAAACCACATTGCAAGGGGTCTAGTAGTTTCTTATATTCAAGGAAACACATTAAGCGCCTGTTTATAATTTTTTCAAATAGTTTGCACAGGCAGCTTGTTAGCGCTATTGGCCTGTAGCTGCTGGCAAGGGAGGGGTCTTTGCCTTGTTTAAGCAGGGGGATGACTATAGCTTCCTTCCACGAGGACGGGATATACCCATCCGCCCACATGGCATTGAAAAGATACAGGAGTGTTTTCAGAGTTTCAGGATGTACGTACTTAATCATTTCATATATGACACGATCACCGCCTGGCGCCGAGTCATTGCAGCAAGCGAGGGATGCCTTAAGTTCAGTTAAAGTAAATGGATAGTTGTAGGCCTCACTCGATGAACCTTTACGTTTAAGGGGCTATCGCTCTTCGGGTTCTTTGAACCTCAGAAATGCTTGTGTGTAGTGGGACGCACTGGATACATGTTCGAAGTGTTCGCCCAGACAATCTGCCTGGTCTTCCAGGCTCTCACCTTGGGTAATGACTAACGGTAATGGGTGTACCTCCCGGCCTTTTAATTTATTTACTCGATTCTACACTTTTGTCTCATCCGTGTAAGAATTTATACTGGAGATGTACTTCTCCCAACTCTCCCTTTTAGCACGTCGACGTGTTCTTCTACCCTGGCACTTTATTTGTTTGAAACTAATCAAATTTTCAGCAGTTGGGGAGTCGCGAAGTCGTCACCAAGCTTTGTTTTGATTTTTCCGTGCTTGTTTACATTCTTCATTCCACCACGGGATGCGACGTTTATTCGTAAGTCCGTTAGTTTGACGGATGCATTTCGTGGCAGCGTCAATTATAAAGCCTATTATATACGCCACAGCGTCTTCTATATTAAAGGAGGCAATATCGTCCGTGCTTAAATATGTAAGTTCTCGGAAACGTTCCCAGTTAGCTGTGTCAGCCTTCCATCGGGAAGTGTGTGGTGAGCATATATCTTGTTTTGTTAAGTTTATTATATCTGGCAAGTGGTCGCTCCCAAAAGGGTTCTTGAGAACGGACCACTCCAGGTACGGCATTAGTGTACTCGACACGATACTTAAGTCTATGGAGGAGTATGTGTTGTGTGTCACGCTGTAGTGCGTTGGCTTTTTCTTATTTAGTATACATGCTCCTGAGGAAAAAGAAAGTTTTCGATTAGGCGACCTCTCGCATCGCAACGAGAGTCTCCCCACAATGAGTTATGTGCGTTGAAATCTCCGACAACTATGTATGGAGCCGGACGTTCATCTATGTAGTTTTGAAATTCGGTTTTATTAAGTTGATAACTGGGAGGGATGTATATAGAACTTATAGTGACTAGCTTGCCAAACAGCACTCCTTGGACAGCAACTGCCTCTAGGGGCGTACGAAGTTTTATTTCCCGACAGGCAACACCTCTGTCAACTACGATAGCAACACCGCCGGATGACACGAAGGTGTCATCGCGGTCTTTGCGAAAGATGGCGTATTGCCGGAGAAAGTTGCATTGTGTATGTTTGAGGTGTGTTTCTTGAACACACAGCACCTTAGGATTAAACTTGTGTAGGATTTCTTTGACGTCATCGAGGTTGTGTAAAGTCCTCTGACGTTCCGTTGTATTAGTATTTGTGTATCCGTGTTGAAAGTGTTTTTTGTGCTGTCTGTTTGAAAGAAACTAACTTAACTTACAGAGCCCTTGTCGGGCCCTGTGATGCGGGCTTTTTCTTTTTTGGAGCGATCGCGGGATTCTCGTCGCTCCTGAGGCGCTTGCGGCGCCGTCTGGCTGGTTGTGGTGTCCATCGCCTCTTGCGAGGCACTGGACACGCGCTCTTGCTAGCGGTTGGTGTGACGGGAAGGCCTCGTATCGAGCGACGAGGCCCTGGAGGCCACCAGCCCGGAGGTCGATGGCCCCTTCTTGTGAGTTCGCGGAGCAGCGCTAGCTGCAGCCGCCGAGGGGGCGGATGGCGTCACTGCCGGCTTACTGTGTGTGGGCCGGACAGCCGCCGGAAGCCGTTGCGACGCTGCCCCCTGACGCGCCACTTCGGCAAAGCTGCGCTTCGGCAGGTATGACACCCGCCTGCGTGCCTCCTTGAACGAGATATTTTCTTTAACTTTGATTGTCACAATTTCTTTTTCTTTTTTCCAGGATGGGCACGACCGCGAGTATGCGGCGTGCTCCCCGTGCTCCCCATGACAGTTAACACAATGTAGAGAGATTTCACAAGACTCGGATGAGTGTTCATGAGCACTGCATTTCGCACAAGTTTGGCGGCCTCGGCAGTTCTGTGAACTGTGGCCGAACCGCTGGCATTTGAAGCATCGGAGAGGATTTGGCACGTATGGCCTAATGCGAAGCTTGATGTATCCAGCCTCGATGGATTCGGGCAGAACACTTGAGTTAAAAGTAAGTATTAGGTGCTTGGTCTGGATTTCCTTGCCGTCGCGCCTCATCTTGATCCGTTTAACATTGATTACATTTTGCTCACTGAAGCCCTCTAGGAGTTCAGCTTCAGTCAGCTCCAACAAATCGTCGTCTGAGACAACGCCGCGGGTGGTGTTCATGGTGCGGTGTGGGGTTACAGTTACTTCGATGTCCCCAAAGGACACTAGATTAGGCAGCTTTTCATATTGTTTCTGATCATGGAGCTCCAAGAGGAGATCACCACTGGCCATCCTCGATGCCTTATAACCTGGCCCAAGAGCCTCAGTTAGGGATTTAGAGACTAGAAAAGGAGAGATTGTCCGTACTTGTTTTCCTGCTTTTTCGGAGTGAATTACATGGAATCGTGGGAAGTTTTGTTTTTGTTGTCCAAAGAACTGGAACACGTCTTCGGTGCGCCCTCGTTTCAGACGGCGATCAGGGAGTGATGGGAAGGAACTAGCCATAAGGATATATAGATTTTTCGGCAGCAACGCCAGCCACCCACCATGGAGCCCAACAAGGGGACGCTACAGGGCCTGTAAACACAGGTCTTGCAGACGTCAGCCGTACGTCACCACTATAACCGAATATGAAATAACCTAGGTTGGCTACTCACACAGGGTTAACCCTCGCTGCCAAGAAGATCGGAAGTAATAAAGAAGAGATTAGAAGACAGGAAAGATGAAAAGTCGAAAGAGAAAGACGAAGATTGGAGAGAGAGACAGGAAAAGGCAACTACCGATTTCCCCCGGGTGGGTCAGTCCGGCAATATCCGGATTAAGTCTTCATCTGATACCACGCCTTTCACTGTGTTCATAGTTCGATGTGCGCTCACAGAAACAGGTATGTTACCAAAAGCTACGAGGTGTGCGAGTTTGTTGTGTTGTTCCTTGTCTTTGAGTTCGAGGAGCAAATCTCCACTTGACATCTTTGTTACCTTATAACCAGCTCCAATGGTCTCTTTTAGGCACTTGGCCACAAGAAATGGGGAAATTGCTCTAGCTTTCGTAGATGACTGCTCACAGTGAAGGACGTGGAATTTGGGGAAAGTTTATTGTTTTTGGGCCAGAATAGCGAGGTTGCGTCGGTGCGTACCCTTTTCGAGGCACGATCGGTAGAAAAGGGGTTTGAGGATCCCATGGAAATAAGTGATTTATTCGGCAACGGCGTCTGCCACCCACCACGGAGCCCAACAAGGGGACGTGGCAGAACATATAAACAAGTCTGTACAGCGCCAGCAGTATGCCGTTACTATAACCCAATATGGTATACCCAAGGTAGGACAGCCACACTAGGTTAACCCTTGCCGCCAGGAAAAGTGGAAGTGAATAGAAAAGATGAGAAGACAGGAAAGATGAAAAGCGGGAAAAAAGACGAATATTGGAGAGGAAGACAGGAAAAGGCGACTGCCGATTTCCCCCGGGTGGGTCAGTCCGGGGGTGCCGTCTATGTGAAGCAGAGGCCGAAGAGGTGTGTTGCCTCCGCCGGGGGGCCATAAAGGTCCGAACACCCAGCATCGGCTCAGCCCCCAGGATCCCCCTTTCCCCAGACACGGCTAAGCCGCGCACGGCTACACGCGGGAGGGTCCAACCCTCATGTGCTCGGGTCCGCAGTGTCGCAACACACCAAACGCCTGCTTATGCAGACGCCCCTGCGGGGGGCATTTATTGGTCACGGTTCCGTATTGTGCACCTTCCTCGGTGGCTCCCTGGTCTCAGTGGCAGATGGACGGCCCCGCTTTCTCATGGTAGGCTTCTTCGACAAGATCAGAGAAAGTCCAATGTTGTTTTGGAAAGCCAGCAGGTCCATCACGTTTCTACGTGCAAAACAATTTGCATTGGCATCCTTCAAGTACTCCTGCCAGCTGTTTATCACGGCAAATGAAACGAAGTGCGAAATTACACGTACGGGCCACTTGTTTGTTCTTTGCCTAATCGGATACAATGACAGCAAAAAATCCATTTTCTCGACTCCGCCCATGGAGGCGTTGTATCTTTGTATTAGCTCAGGGCATTCTATGTCCACAGGTTTTTGACGAATCACTCCATCGCCTGACGTTTGAAGGTTGTCCTACGCCCACAAAGGTTGATGCTACGTTGACAACGCCGTTGTCCTGCCAGCGCACAACTGTGACGTCTCCTTCCTCCGTCACTTTTGCATCGAAACTTCCCCGCCCTTCCTGTTTTAATTGCTTGTCAGTTTTAAGCGGGCAGCCTTGAAGTCTATTTGCCCTAATGGTGCCAATGGCCCAGATACCAAGTGCCTTCAATTCTCTAAGGAGCCCAATTGAAGTGAAGTATTTGTCAAAGTAGCATTTAAAATTCATCAACTTTGGGAGGTTTTTAATCAACTTCATTACAATGGAGCCCCCCAGCCCTAGGTGCTTGTGCTCCAGAGAGGTACCGGTGCCTTTTCCTTGATACAGCTCAAAATCATGAGCGACACCATCAGAGCTGCATCTGATAAACACCTTGATGCCTTCCGGGTTTGGCTTGTTTTTCACGAACTGCTTTGCTGCAACGCGACCAGTAAAAGGGATCATCTGTTCGTCTATGCTGTTTTTTTTCTACTGGTGGTAGCTCCTGGCACCTGCGCCTCACAGCATCTATGACTGGCTGTACCTTCCAAAACTTTCCCGTGGGCAAAGGTGGCGGGGTTGGCTCTGTGATATGTAAGGCAGACCGCAACTTGAAAAAGCGGTTGACAGGCATGGCTTCTGACACGCTAGGAATCTTCGTAGCGACCTGCCAATACATCCTGATTCTAGGAAACATTAGCGTGCCCATTATCATGAGCATTCCAAAGAGTGTCTTCATTTCGTTGGCCGTAGTTTTCAGAAGTATCCCATTACTTTGTGATGATGATGATGTGTGGTGTTTTATGGCGCAAGGGCCAGTTATGACCAAAGAGCGCCATGCCAGTGTTTGTGAGTGTGCAGTGGAGCGATGAATTCTGAGAAGTAGATGAAGCGTGACTGTAAAGGGGCCTAAAAATAATCGCTGTAAAGTGCGTAAAATATACATGTACTAAAATCATGGCAATGACTCATGAGGTGTACTATGAAATGAAGAATGCACTGATAAAGAATGACACGGTATTTAAAATATTTAAGATGCAGTAATTGGCAAGAAGCACTACTGCCTAGACAGAGCCCTTGAACCACAAGGGCCTGGAGGCATCTGCTATAAAAAATTATCACAGCGGCATCCTCTGGAGAGAGGATGCGCTACGAACTAGTTGGGTTAATAACATGCAGGACCACATGGTTCAAAAAATCTACGACTGCTTTGACATTAAAAATCGGTTCTTCGCCAAGAAACATAATGGGGTGAAGCGGGACATGATATCGGTATGCTTGTGAAAAATATTTCTTTCTTTCTGTTTCGGCTTCCCGGCACTCCACAAAGACATGGGTGACGGTCAGCCTCTCACCACATCTATCACAGGTTGGCGGTTCATCACCAGTAAGCAAAAAATTGTGGATGCCATATGTCTGTCCTATTCTTAGACGACAGAACAGGACATCAGTTCGTCGTGTTTTCGTTACGGGGGGCCAGAAGCCTAACTGTGGTTTTATCAAGTGAACCTTGTTATTTCTTTCTGCATCCCACAAGCGTTGCCAGTGGCTTCGCAGTTTCTTTCGCAGGAAAGGCTTCAAATCTGTTGCAGCAACAGCAGCTGTAGGGAGATGTAATGCCTGAGATGTAACTGATGTGGCCATTTGGTCTGCTCGAACATTACCCTCAATGCCTCTACGGCCCGGCAACCAGCATATAATCACATGGTTAGATATATACGCTTTACACAGAATGGAATAGAGCTCATTAAGTTCAGGGTTTTTGTGTTTACAGAGTGATTGCAATGCTTTCACAACACTTTGCGAGTCTGTAAATATGATAGTCTTTAAGTTTTGATGATGTGTGGTGTTTTATGGCGCAAGGGCCAGGATGGCTAAAGAGCGCCATGACAAATGGTAATGCTATCGATGAATTGTGGATGGCGTGGACAATAAATTCTTCATGGTAGATGTGACATGGCTGTAGAAGGGCCTAAAAACTGTCGCTGTAAATGGCGTAAACATGTAGGTCGTAAAATAATGACACTAACTATTTAGTGATGTGGGCTATGGCAATTGGGTTTCATTAAAAATGTATGATGTAAGACATACAACAGTGATGCTAGGGCTTGAAGAGAACCCTTGAATACAATCACATGCTAAAATTACCTGGCCAAATGATTTTCAGGGTGTTTACTTCATTTAAGAATTCTAAAACTGTTTTCAAGTTAAAAAGCGGTTCATAACTAAGAAAATATGATGGGTGAAGAGGTATGTTTTCGCGATATGCAGAAGGGAAATACCTTTTCCTTTCTGCTTCTATTGCAGGGCACTGAATAAGAACACGGACAACTGTCAGAATATTGCCGCACTTACTACAAGTCGGAGGATCACTCCCAGTCAAGAGGTAAGAGTGAGTACTGTGTGTCCTATTCTTAATCGACAAACAAGTACTTCCTTATATCGTGCCGTTTTCCCAGTTATCCAGTTCCCTAGTTTTGGTTTTATCATGTGTAGCTTATTTAGTACCTGGGTATCCCACACTCCTTGCCAATGCTTCCTTAGCATACGGCGTAGAAAAGACTTTAGGTCTGTGAC